>NC_056739.1:1182097122-1182117122 GCF_019279795.1 Protopterus annectens
CATAGGATTACCCTGGCATCATGCCACCCAACCTTAGTTCTCACTGCCTCTGTCGAGTAGTGCCACTGGAGTGATCCCTGGGATGAATTTTCTATTTCCCATAAACTCATCAAGACTTCTCTTGAAGAGGGCCAGTGAGGTGCTCTGTTTAACATGTATGGGAAGTCTATTCCATACCATGGGCAGTCTCTGGGTTATGAACCTGTCCCTCCAGCACGTTCTGTTGATTGTGGTAAGGAGGTTGAGGTCTCTGGAGTGTGTGGTGCGGAGGGATTGGGATTTCTTTAGATGTAGTACTTCTAACAGAGATGGGTCAGACATGGCTTTATAAGTCAAGCAAAGATCGCCTCTAAGTAGGCGATGTGAGACAGAGAATAGTTGGAGTTTTCTTTGAGTCTGTCCATATAGGGCAAGTGTTTAAGGCCTAGGATCCTCTTTGTGAGGTACTTTTGCAGCCTTTCCAGTTGTTGCAGGTGTCTAGTGAGGTACATGTTAAATGGGGCATTGTACTTGATGACTGGCCTAATGAGGGAAGAGTAGAGGGAGACAATCACCTCTTTCTTCCTGGATGCAAAACCCTTAGTAATGAGATGTGCCACAAAGAAGGACTTTCTAACCACAGTGGCAATGTGGTGGTCAAAAGAGAGGTTGTTGTCAACCTGTATTCCCACATCTCTTACAACGCCTTCTGTGTTCAGCGGACTACCAGCGATGTGGTAATTCATGGGAACTGGGTTTTTCCCAAAGTGGATGATGACACATTTTTTGGCATTGAGCTTAAAGCCATGGTTCTGACACCAGTCATTGGTCTCAGTGAGGCTTTCTGTAGGATATCAACATCACTTGGGGAGTTAATAATAGAGCCCGACTTGTAATTGTCTGCAAACTTTGTCAGCCACAGTCCTTTTGTGTTGGCCTGGACCTCAGAGAAGTAGATACCAAACACAAAAGAGGACCCAGGACCGAACCCTGTGGGATACCGCTTGTGACTGGTCAGTAGTCTGACTTGGAGTCAGCTACTTTCACACTGTGGGCTCTATCTGTGAGCCAGTTTGCAATGCACCTAGTGATATAGGGGTTGATGCCTAGCTTAGTGAGTTTTTCTAAGATTCCTGAATGGGGATTGGTATCAAAGGCCTTGGCCAGATTGAGGTAGGCTGTATGAACCACCTTGCCTTCATCCACAGCTCTGGTGACTGACTCGAAGAAGTCGACCAAGTTGAGAAGGCATGATCTACCCTTCACAAAACCAAACTGAGTGGGATCCAGAGTTTGGAGATTCCCTATATTTTATTTATTTATTTTTATTTATTTATTTTACATTTGTTAACTGGGAAAAATCCAACTGGACCAGGTCCATTTTCGGTGGATGCCTGGGGAGAAAAGCTCCACGATTGACAAGAAGGAAACAAGTCAATACAATGTGAATAAGTACAAAAAATACAAGCAGTGGGAAACACAAATATAATATTTACAAGTAGACATGTACAAGAATCTATCACAGTAATTAAAATAGGCTTTACATGATATAACAGTATCTTACAAAATCTGTAGACAATATTTTACAAAATTGAATGGTAGTGACTGCATTTGCTATTTTAAATGACAGTTTACATTTTCGAGTGAGTGTACACTGAAAGAGATAGCAAGCCAGTGTGGATTAATTGGAAGTGAGTATATGCAAGTGTGTAAGAACAAGTGTTGATAATAGTTAAGAGTATTGTGGAGGAGGAGAGAAGATATACTAATTTTCAAGTGATACATGGACAGATCCAGCTTTTCCTGAGATGTGGTTTTAATAGTCTTTTAAAAATAGAGGTTGTTGTTGCAGAGGATATATTAGTGGGGAGGTTGTTCCATTTTTTAGCTATGATGTGGGAGAAAAGGGCTGTGCCTGCAGTGTTGTTTGCAGATGTGATACTGAGGAGAGGTTTGTTTGATGAGCAGAGAGGGTGACTGGAAGAGTAGGAGGTTAGCAGCTGTTTTAGGGTTGGAGTTTTCTCTGGGTAGTTTATGATGTTGAAGGCATAAGTGAGCTGTAAGATAGTAGGTGTGGGAATTCTAGCCATTGTAATTGTTTTAGTACATGGCAGTGATGTGTTCTGAAAGGGGAGTTGTTGGTAAATTTGGCTATTTTATTATAGCATGACTCTAGCCTGTCCAGGTGTGATTTTTTAATATGTGTCAGGATTGGAGCAGCGTAGGTAAGTGTTGATAAGAGGTGAGTTTGAGCTAGAGTTCTTTGTCTGTAAGGAAATTTTTGTGTCTATAAAGGGTTCCCATTTTTTATGAACTTTCTGGATAGTTTGAGCTATGTGTAGAACAAAGGATAGGATATTGTCTATTTCTATCCCTAGGAGCTTTGTGTGGGTGGATGGCAAAATGATAGTTCCATTTTTAGATAAGATAGAGAAATCAGTGGGAGTAGTTTTAGTTTTGTTAGGGGTAAACAAGAGAAGTTTTGTTTTGTTGGGGTTTAGGATAAGTTGGATGTCTGTGATCCAAGTTTCAATGGCAGAGAATGATTCTTGGGCTTGTTCTTGCAAGGTGTTGACAGATGGGGCTGCACAGATGAGTGTAGGGTCATCTGCGTACTGTATTAGTGAGGCTTGTTTGGAGGAGATCTATAAATTGTTTATAAAAATAGAGAAGAGAAGTGGGCCTAATATTGAGGCTTGTGGTACCCCTATGGAGTTAGGGAAAGGGGGACAGTTGATTTAGCCATTGCACAGAATGTTTTCTGTCTAATAAGTAGCTTTTGAACCAGGAGATGTAAAGGATAGTGAGTGGAGAGCATCCAATAGTTTAGGGTGTGAGACCATGTCAAATGCCTTTGACAGGTCCAAAAAGATAGCAGATACATAGTTATTGCAGTTTCTATGATAGTTAACTTGATTGGTAAAGGAGAAAAGGGCAGAAGTTGTACTATGGTGAGGCCGGAATCCGTGTTGGGTGGAGGAGAGGAGACTGTTTTCAAGTATTGCATGGCTTAGAAATGTATGCATGGATAAGGGGGATAGTATAGCTATAAGCCGATAGTTGGAAAAGTCATAAGATTTTCCACTGTTATGCAGAGGTATAATGCTAGATATTTTCCATAGTTGAGGTGCATAGGCTTCTTGAATGGACCAGTTTATTAGGATTGAGACTGGGTAGGATAGGGAGTCAGCTGCGATTTTTAGGAATTTTTGCAGGTATTCTGTCTGCTGCAAGACTAGTAGGTTTTAGGGTGAGGAGGAGTTGTTTGACTTTTGATGTAGGGACAGGTGAGAGAGAGAGAAAGATAGAAGATTAGTAGTGCTGCAGGGAGGGACTCCTGCAGTTGTGACTGATAAGTTGTTAGTGTTAAGTATTTGGTTGGACAGAGTTTGGATTGAGTTTATGAAATGACAGTTAAACTGGGAAGCTATATCATTGTTTGCATTGGAGGTGGTAGGGGTGGGGGTAGCAATAGTGCCAGGTTTCAGTAGGGAGTTGATACTGTGCCAGAACTTTTGGGGATTAATTGGGTGTTTGTTTTGGAGATCAAAGAAGTAGTTTTGTTTGTCTAGTTTAGTATGTTTTTAGCTAGGTTCCTAAGTTGGTTATAGTTTTCTTTAGTTTGACAGGTGTTTTCTTGCTTTCATTACTTCCACGCCTTGCCTCTGGCTTTTAGTAGGGCTCTTGTGTTCCTGCTTAACCAGGGAGCATAGTTAGTTTTAGTTTTGATCTTTCTCTCTGGTGCAATGGAGTTTAGAACTGAGATCATCATCATCTTCTTTCGGCTTTTCCCGTTAGGGGTCGCCACAGCGGATCATCTGTTTCCATTTCTTCCTGTCTTCTGCATCTTGCTCTGTCACATCGACCACCTGGATGTCCTCTATCATCACATCCATATACCTTATCTTAGGCCTTCCTCTTTTCCTGTTCCCTGGTAGTTTCATCCTTAGCATTTTTTTCCCAATATACTCAGCATCCCTCTTCAGCACATGTCCAAACCAACGTAATCTTGCCTCACTGGCTTTGTCTCCAAACTTTCCAACCTGGGCTGACCCTCTATTATACTTATTCCTAATCCTGTCCAACCTCGTCACACCCACTGCAAATCTTAAACATCTTTAACTCTGCCACATCCAGCTCAAACTCCTGCCTTTTTGTCAATGCCACTGTCTCCAACCCATATAACATAGCTGGTCTCACTACCCTCTTGTAGACCTTCCCTTTCACTCTTATTGGTATTCGTCTGTCACAAATCACTCCTGACACACTCCTCCACCCACTCCATCCTGCCTGTACTCTCTTCTTCACCTCTCTTCCAAATTCACTGTTACTCTGAACTATTGATCCCAAGTATTTAAACTCATCCACCTTCGCCACCTCTACTCCTTGCATCCTCACCATTCCTCTATCCTCCCTCTCATTCACATTCACATATTCTGTCTTAGTCCTGCTGACCTTCATTCCTCTTCTCTCTAGAGCAGATCTCCATCTCTCCAGGGTCTCCTCCACCTGTTCCCTACTCTCACTACAGATCACAATGTCATCTGCAAACATCATAGTCCACGGGGACTCCTGTCTGATCTCATCTGTCAACCTGTCCATCACCATTGCAAATAAGAAAGGGCTCAGAGCTGATCCTTGATGTAACCCCACCTCCACCTTAAACGCATCTGTCACTCCCACCGCAGACCGCTGTCACACTACCCTCGTACATATCCTGTACCACTCTTACATACTTCTCTAACATTCCCGACTTCCTCATACAATACCACAACTCCTCTCTAGGCACCCTGTCATATGCTTTCTCTAAGTCTACAAAAACACAATGCAACTCCTTCTGACCTTCTCTGTACTTCTCCATCAATTCCCTCAAAGCAAACATCGCATTTGTAGTGCTCTTTCCCGGGATGAAACCATACTGCTGATCACTAATCATCACGTCCCTTCTTAACCTAGCTTCCACTACTCTTTCCCATAACTTCATGATGTGACTGATCAATTTAATCCCTCTGTAGTTACTACAGTTCTGCACATCACCCTTATTCTTAAAAATCGGTACCAAAACACTTTTTCTCCATTCCTCAGGCATCCTCTCACTTTCCAAGATTTCATTAAACAATCTGGTTAAAAACTCCACTGCCATTTCACCTAAACATCTCTATGCTTCCTCAGGTATGTCATCTGGACCAACAGCCTTTCCATTCTTCATCCTCTTCATAGCTATCCTTACTTCCTCCTTGCTAATCCATTGTACTTCATGATTCACTATCCCCACATCATCCAACCTTCTCTCCCTCTCATTCTCTTCATTTATGAACCCTTCAAAGTACTCTTTCCATCTCCTCAACACACTCTCCTCGCTTGTGAGTATGTTTCCCTCATTATCCTTTATCACCTTTACCTGCTGCACATCTTTCCTAGCTCAGTCCCTCTGTCTAGCTAATTGGTACAGGTCCTTTTCTCCCTCCTTAGTGTCCACCCTTTCATACAACTCTTCATATGCCTTATCCTTAGCCTTCGCCACCTCTCTCTTTGCCATGCACCTCATCTCCTTATACTCTTGTCTACTTTCTTCATCTCTCTGACAATCCCACTTCTTCTTTGCCAACCTCTTTCTCTGTATACTCTCCTGTACTTCCTCATTCCACCACCATGTCTCCTTGTCGTCCTTCCTCTGTCCAGATGTCATACCAAGCACCTTTCTAGCCGTCTCCCTTACTAGCTCTGCTGTAGTTACCCATCTATTTGGTAACTCTTCACTGCCAACCAGTGCCTGTCTTAACTCATCCCTGAACTCCACCTCACAATTACCCTTTTTCAATTTCCACCATTTGTATTATTAAAGTAGTCTGCTGCCTGATCAAGGTGAAGGGTTTTTAGAGGCTGCCAGTTACATTGCTTTAAAATGCTATTTAGGTTGTCTGTGGTACAGTTGTGATCATCTCTGATTTGTCTATAAGTAATGAATTTTTGGCTAGTTGTGCATTTCTTTAGGAGAAAAGTGGGCAGATGGTCACTGAGTGTATCTGGTAAACAACCAGTCTGGTAGTGGTGTTTAGGGTTATTCACTAGTGTCTTATCAATAATGGTTTGTTTTTGGTTTCTTTTATCAATTCTGGTGGGTTCCAGAATTAGTTGGGTGAAGCCATAAATGTGTATTTGGTTAGTGGGGTTGCTGGAGCTGCAGGCTAGCCAGTCAGTATTAAGGTCACCTAATAAGATTGTTTCTTGACGGGAATTTAGATTAAGCCATTGAAGGATTTCTTCTATGACTGGTGAATTCTGAAGAATGTTATATTCTTGTTTATTAGGTCCATGATGATGCGATCCACAGCTTTGCATATCAGACTCGTCAGGCTAATGTGGCGATAATTCCCAGGGACTGTAATCGCTCCTCCTTAGTGGAGATGACTGCAGCAGTGCGCCATTTGGTAGGGGACAAAGCCTGAGGTGAGGCTGTGATTGAGCAGAGCACGCAGGTGAGGTGCCAGTTCATTCTGTAGTTCATGTAGAACACAGCCAGGGATATTGTCAGGTCCCACAGAAGTTGTATTCTTGGCATTGGACAATGCTGTTTTAAACTCTACAGCAGTAATACTGGGTGCCTGACAATCTACTGGTATTGTGCTTGGTTCTTTGGGGTGGAGTAAAGCTGTCACTGAATCAGTCGGCCAGTATACTGGCAATATCTGTTGGCTCAGTATAGGCTGTGCCATTGTGCAGTAGCTCAGAGCAAATCTGAGTATTGCCGTGGAGATTCTTTACATAACTATAGAAGGCCTTGTAGCTGTCTTTACTATCTGCTGCAAGTCTGTTTCCATGGCTAGTTTTAGAGGATTTGATAAGGGATCTCAGCTTTTTGTTGAGGCTGATAAGGGAGTTTTTCCAGTCTTGGGACTTCACCTTATTCCGCATCAGTTTCCTCCTTCTGTTGTAGAGTTTGTTTATGGCAGGGGACCACCAGATTGGCTTACGTTTTTTGGAGGAAAGCGTCTTGGTTCTATTGGGTAAGGCGAGATCCACGCATTTGTGTACGTGTTCATAAAGTGCACTGATGTATAATTCAGTGGTCATGCAACTATTCTCCATTTGCATGGGTGCCGTGAAGTTAGCCACCTCTGTTTTTAGGAGCCCAAAGTTAGCTTTTGAGAATTTTTTCATGGTGGTTACCTTTGCGGGTGGGGGGTGGTAGGGATGTGGATTTCCAAGGTGATTAGTTTGTGGTCGGATCTAACCAGGGAGGAATTTACTATAGATGTAGAGCAAAGGTCACCCATGTTAGTAATGACCAGGTCAAGGATGTTGCTACCTCTAGTGGGGGTAAGAACGAGCTGGTCCAGGGCATTGGAATTAATGAATTCCAGGAAATGTTGGGCAAGTGTATTGGTACATGGGTAGTTTTCCCAGCTAATGGAGGGGTAGTTGAAGTCGCCCAGTATGACTGTGTTAGGTTGGACCGTAATATTCTTCCAGGGTGCTCAGGACCTTGGAGCGCGAGTCTTGGGACATGGTTGGGGACCTATAGCAGGCTGCGACCTGAATCGCTGTCTTACCAAATGTTAGCTGCACCTGAAGTATCTCTGATGCGTTATGTTGGGCTACCAGTCTGGAGGTGTGCACATCCTTTATGAATATGGAAACACCACCGCCTTTGGAGCTTTGGTCCAAGTTCTGGGGCCAAAAGGTGTGGAATGAGTTATACCCTGGTAGTGCAGGGGTGCTTTTTGCTGCCTTGAACCAGGTCTCTGTTACAGCACAAATGTCGATGTTCTCCATTTTAAGGAGTGCTTTGAGCGAGTGCATTTTGAGATTTAGACTTCTAGTGTTGAGCAGCATGACCCTCAGACTGCCCTCAAATTGCATTTGTTTGTAGCTGTTATGGTGGTAATTTTGTCTTTGGAACACTGCCTAAAAAGTATCACGTTCTACTTTCAACTGTACTGATTACTAAACTTACAATTTGTCTTTGTATTTACTCTGGATGTTTTTGCACTGGTCCTCTGCTGAAAAAGGGGATAGCTTTAGCTTAGTCCGATTATTTATTTATTACATTTATTGGCCATGGTAAAAAAACAAATAAATAAAATAAAAAAAAAATGTATATACCGGTCTACTGTCTTTCAACAAAATTACTTTACATTGAATTTTACTTACCCAACCTGAAAACTCCGAATATTCAATTACCCAAAACCACGGACTGCCAAAATCATTTCCGTGTGAAAGAAACCACTTGTCCACCATGGTGAACTTTGCCCTCTCGTCAGTGTACTGCTATCCCAGAGATGATGCATTTAAGGGGGGGTGAAGCCCCCTACTCTGGTGGGTTTAGTTTTTGTCCTTTTATAGGTTCATAGGTTCATACTAGGCTATCTGCCCTAGGGCATTTAAAAGCCTCGCCAGAGTGTGTGTGGCTTTCACCACCCCTTAGGATGAGAATACTATACCCATTAGTTTGCTGTGCCTCTGTCCAGCAGTGATACAGAGATGATTCCCGGGGTAAACCTACGATCTCCCATCCACTCGTCAAGATTTCTCTTGAACAGAGTCAGTGAGGGGCTCTGCCTCACATGGACTGGGATTCTGTTCCATAGTGTAGGGAGACTCTGGGTGATGAATCTGTCCCTCCAGCACGTCCTATTTATATCCGTGTTGAGGTTTAAGTCTCTTGCTCTCGTGGCTCTGGTGGATTTGGATTTTTGAGGTGGAGCATGTCCATTAATTCCGGGTTGGACATGGCCTTGTATGTCAGGCACAGATCACCTCTGAGCAGATGGTATGCGACTGAATAGAGCTGGAGTTTCTTCATTCGGGCATCATATGACATATGTTTGAGCCCCTTTATCCTTTTGGTGAGGAACTTTTGGGGTCTTTCCAACTGCTGCAGGTGTCGGGTAAGGTACATTCGAATGGGGCGTTGTACTCAATCATTGGTCTGATAAGTGAAGAGTACAGGGGTACAATGACCTCTCCTGATCTGGATGTGAATCCCTTCATGATCAAGTGGGCAATGTAGAAGGTCTTCCTAACCACTTTGGCAATGTGAGTGTCAAAAGAGAGGTTACTGTCAACTTGGGTCCCCAGGTCCCTGATAACTTCTTCCGTGTTCAATGGATTACCACCTATGTGGTAATTAGGGGTTACCTTGTTTTTCCCAAAGGGTATGACTATACATTTTTTGGCATTTAGCTTAAGGCCATGGCTCTGGCACCAGTTATCCATTTCTATGAGACCTTTCTGGAGGATGTCTGTGTCTGATGGAGTGTCAATTATGGTGCCCAGTTTGCAGTCATCTGCAAATTTTGTCAGCCACAATCCCCCTATGTTTGCCTGCACTTCAGAAAAATAAATGCCGAACAAGAGGTGGCCCAGGACTGAGCCCTGTGGGACACCGCCCGTGACCGGCTTAGAGTCTGACATGGCACCAGCAACTCTAACCCTGTGTGTTCTGTCCTTGAGCCAGTTTGCAACCCATCTTGTGACATATGGGTTTACATCTAAGCTGGTGAGCTTTTCTATGATGCCCGAGTGGGGTATTGTGTCGAACGCTTTTGCTAGGTCAAGGTAGGCTGTGTGAACTGCCTTACCCTCATCAATGGCCTTAGTGACTGTTTCGAAAAAGTCGACCAAGTTCAAGAGGCAGGATCTGCCCTTGACAAAGCCAAATTGGGTAGGATCCAGTGTCTGTAGGTCCCCAATGTCTTTATTTATGAGTTCCATTATGATCCTCTCCATAGCTTTGCAGACAAGGCTCGTCAAGCTTATGGGGCGGTAATTTCCAGGGTCCGTAGAAGCACCGCCTTTGTAGAGTGGGACCACAGTTGCCGTACGCCATTCTTTGGGTACGTATCCTGTAGTAAGGCTAAGATTAAACAGCAGCCTTATGTGTGGGTTTAGTTCCTCATTGAGTTCGTAGCACACAGCCGGGGACACCGTCCGTCCCATTGATGCTGTGTTTTTTGCTTTAGAGAGAGCAGCTCTCACCTGGGCATCTGAGATGTTTGGGAGGCTAGACTCTGGTGGGATAGATATTTCTCCTTTTGGGGGAGAAATTTGCACTGAACCTGTCTGCCAGTATGTTGGCAATGTCTGTGGGTTCAGTGATTTTTTTTATCATTTTGGACTAATTCTGAGCATATCTGGGAGTTTCCACCCAGGTTTCTAACATAGCTAAAGAAGGCTTTATGATTGTCTTTTGTGTCATTAGCGATTTTTCTCTCAAAGTTGGCCTTGGATGATTTTATGAGTGATCGTAGTTTTTTGCTAGTATTGATCAGAGATGCCTTCCCATTTAGGGATTTTGCTCTGTCATGTAGTAGCTTTCTCCTCTTGTTGTATTGTTTGTTTATGGCTGGAGTCCACCAGACCGGGCGCCTGCCTTTGGTGGAAAGGATCTTGATTTTATTAGGGATTGCTTGATCCATACATTCCTGGAGGTGCTCGTAGAAGGCATTTGTAAGGGTTTCAGCAGCGTGGGTTGTGGTTTCCACTGGCTCGGGGGCCTTGAAAGATAGGTTTATTCCCATGGTGGCCGAGTGGCTCCTTTCACAGGGAAAGGATTTTGGCAATCCGTGGTTTTGGTTAACTGGAAATTCGGAGATTTCAGGTCGGGCAAGTAAAATTCGATGCAACGTAATTTCATTCAAAGAAAGTAGACCCATATGTATATATAACTCATTAACACCTCTGAACTGTGAAATATCAGCCCTCCAGCAAGGCACCTATATCCACACATTCTGGAGTACTTCCCGAAAAATCGGGTTAAAAAGTATACGTCAAATAAATGTAAATCTCTTGTGAACTGGAAATGCTAAGAAAAGTTACAAGCAACATTATTACCAGTAAAAATGACTTCACAGTGATAACAGTCGGTACATTTACAGTCTATATTTCAATACTATGATATAATACAATGCACACAAACCTAGAATTATACTTTTCATGAAAAATTCACATACAAATTGTCATATCTTGGAAATTGCTCAATTTAGACATATAGTGCCAGAGCACTTTGGTTTCCTTAAATTTGAGCTTTCACATGACAGCAAGAAATTCCTTTTTGAGTGCTTATCTACTGACATAGTTGCAGAAATGTGAAAAACTGTTTATACAGAGAAAAATAAAAATGTCTTTTTTATACGGTTAATTATTTATTTATTTACTCTTAGTTGACTGTATTAGTCCTTCTAGGCCAGTGTCTTTTTTTTCAGGGGAGACCTGAAGTGGTATTTATGCAGACTATGAGGAATTTGGCTAGGATACCAGAAAACTCCTTTACTCTTTTTTTCTGTAAGTGCTGTTGAATGTTTTACATCAACCTGAGCTATCACAAATTCAGGCAGATAGGACTTTGTTTTAATGCATCACCTGAATGGCAACATACTCAGAATGTACAGTTCTGTAAAATCCTACCATAACAGTACATGACCTTCTCTTCACTTTTACAGTATTCATTACAATAGGGATCCTCTGCTAAGGGTGGCCCGACATCCAGCCAGTATAACAAAGCCTTTAGGTTGCTTTAAGGTATGCCATACATCACACGTATGCTCCTCATGTAGTACAAGGCATAAAGGTGATATCCGTAGTACCATCCTCAGAACTGACAGCCCCAGTGGGAAAGCCAGTCCAAGTAGTAGAGAGGAAATCAGTACTTCCAGAAGAGAAATGGACCAGGGTGTGGAGGGAGAAAGTGCATACGATAACACTGAAGAGAAAGACAACTACCTTTAGGTAAGATTTTACACAACTGTGCTATGTCCTTCCATTTCCCTGATGCAGCATTCATTACACTATGGACAGTGCCAAGAATCAGGAAGAAGACAGGGAGGAGGAGGAAGGACCAGCAGAGCTCTCTAGGAAGCCATGAAATATGACCCTAGCAAAACCAGCTCTAGCTCTGGAAATTCCATCCAACTTGTAGTGTTTGGTAAATGCATGCACAGAAGTCCAAGTAGCTGCCTCAAGAATAGAATTAGTATCCAAATCCTTAAAAATAGCACCAAACGAAGCCACAGCTCTAGTAGAATGAGCCTTAACAGAATAAGGAAGGCTCTTAGCATAAAAGGAATAACAAAAAGAAATGGGTTTAGAAATCCAAGAAGAAATAGTCTGCTTGGACACAGCCAATGCTAAGGACATAGGCTGAAAGGAAACAAAGAGCTGATCAGATTTATGAAAAGTCTTTGTCTTATCTAAATAAAATCTGAGTTGTCTATGCACATTCAATGTGTGCAGCACTGTCTCACTGGCAGATTGTGGAGAAAGGGAAAAAGTGAGCAAATGAATAGACTGATTAAGGGACAACTCATTCACTGCCCTGAGCATAAAAGAAGGATTAGCACGAAGGGACACCCTGCCCTTATGAAACACCAAGAAAGGAGGACAAGCCATAAGGGCTTGAAGCTCAGTCTGGCAGAAGTACGGCCTAACAAAAGTACAGTCTTCCAAAAGCAATGCTGCAAGGAAGTTGAGGCTGTAGGCTCAAAAGGAGCCTGGGTTAATTTTTCTAAAACAAAATTATGATACCAGGGAGGAAGAACAGTCTTCCTGGGAGACCTAATATGAAGTACACCTTAAAGAACTGTTTAGCTTCAAATCTGGAAGCTAAAGGAAGTGATAAATAGACAAGCTGAACAGCTGATACGTGAGCCTTAACAGAAGAACAGGTCAACCCAGCACTGAGCAGTTCACAGATAAGACAGAACTAAAGGAACATCCACAGATAGTGGACCAAGGTTATGAGAAAAAAACACCAAACAGAAAACCTCTTCCATTTGGATAAGTAGGATTTCCTAGTAGTGGGTTTCCTGGCTTCCTGCAGGACGCTAAGCACATCCTCACGAGAAAGGTGTCTATGAGGAATCAAAATCCTATCACCCACATTGAAGAAGAAGAGTGGACAGGTGGGGATGCATGAGAGATCTCTTGTCTTGTGAGAGTAGGTCCACCCTGCGAGGTAACTTGTGGTGATTGTCCTTCACTAACTACAGAAGAGGAAATTAATGCTGTCTTGGCCAAAAGGGAGTCACCAACAAGATATTGGGAGCATCCTTTTCAATTCTGAACAAGACTTTTGGAATGAGGGGAAGGGGAGGAAAGGCAGAAAGAAACATCCCCTTCCAAGAAAAAGAGAGGGTGTCCACCTTCCAAACCAGAGGACTTGGGACTCTGGCACAAAATAAAGGAGGTTGTCTGTTCAGAGGGGAGGTGAACAAATCTATTTCAGGAGAACCCCACTAATGGACAATATTCAGAAACACATCCTTGTGAACCATCCATCCATGGGCTTGAGCAATGGACCTGCTAAGAGAATCTGCCAGACTAGGAGAGCTAACCAGCAAAGAAGATAAGACTTTGCTCCCCCCCCCCATTTGTTGACATACCACATTACTGTGGTTGTTGTTGTTTGTCTTTTCGACTTTTCCCAGTTAGGGGTCACCACATCGGAACTCCGGTCTGCTAATGATTGGCAGTAGATTTTTATGGTGCCAAGTTGCCAGCCCGACGCCCAACCTTCAGAGAAGGTAAGCACCTCTTTTTGAGGCCACTCGACCGCGGGGAGGACATGCAGACTCCACACAGAAGGCACTCCAGCTGAGAATCGAATGGGAGAACCTCTTGCTATGAGGCAACAATGCTACCGCTGTACCACAGCGGCTTAATGTGGTATTGTCTGTAAACATCTTGAGAGGTCCTGGGGAGAAATGAAGATGAAAAGCCTGAAGAGCCAGCAGAACAGGACGTTGATGTGTTTTTTTCTGTTGAGGAGGCAACCAGACTCCCTGCCCCTTTAGGGAGCCAAATACTGCTCCTCATCCCACATCTGAAGCAAATCTGAATAGATCCAGAGAGAGACAGGTGGATGAAAAGAGAGTCCTCGATTGAGAGTCAGCTGTTGAATCCATCACTGAAGTTCCTGCTTGAGCCATGGAAGAAGAACTAAAAATTCTAGGGGATGAGAATGCAGAAGCCAAACTGACTTTAGAAACCACTGAAGTTTTCTCATGTGGAGTTTGGCAAAAGGGAGCATATGGATGGTGGAAGCCATGAACCCTAGAGCTCTCAGAAATTCCCTGGCTGTTACTGAAGCCAGAGGAAGAAGAGACTGAAAAAAGAAAATGAGAGTTAGGACCTTGGGAGGAGGCAGGGATGCCAGCACAGCAAAGTCTGGATCCTGCACCTCAGAAAGGGATGATCCTGAGAAGGAGTCATAAAGGACTTTTAGAAATTTATAGTAAACCCCAGGCTCTGCAGAAGGGAAATGGCAAAATGAAGATTTTGCAACAAGGTCTCTGGAGGGGATGCCTGGAACAGGAGGTCATCCAAATAGGGAAAGACTTAGATCCCCGTTAGCCTGCAAAAAGCACTCACAGGAGCGAGGAATTTGGTGAATACCCTTGGGGCAGTAGAAAGGCCAAACGGCAAAGCAGAGAACTGAAATGCAAGGAAGTAACAGAGAAATGTAAAAACTTTCTGAAAAGGGGATGGATCAAAATATCAAGATAAGCATCCCTGAGGTCCAGAGACATCATATAAGCCTGAAGAAATTATAAGAGGGAACAAGTACTGAAGGAACAACATATGGAAAGAGGGGACCTTGAGAAAGGTGTTTAGATGTGAGAAGTCCAGAATAGATCTCCTAGTGCCTTCTTTCCTGGGCCATAAAAACATTCTGGAGTAAATAACCCTCCCCCTTCGAGAAAGTGGAACTTCCTGAATAGTTCCTTGAGTTAACAAATCCCAACTCAACCCTGGGAAGAAGGGCAACTGTTCCTGAGGGGGCTGAGGAATTCCCAAAAAAGGGGAACAGATTTCCAGACCATGAAGTACATGTCCCAAGACCATGGACAGAACACCGAAGTCCTAAGTAATCTTTAGCCAAACAGGAAGAGAGGGACAGAGGAAGATAAAGAGGAATGTGGTTGAGAAGAACAGGATAGTCACACAGTACCTGGTTTGTCAGGAAAAGGAGACTTCTGGGGCATAGAAGTCTGGGTAGCTTTAGCAGGAGGAGCCACTTTCCACCCTTCTTACCCCTGGGGGAGGGTTACACTGCCTGTGAACAAAGGCTGGCTTATTGGGGTAATTTCTCTGAAATGTAGGCAAAAGAGAAACAAAAACATGTTTAGTTCCTGCAAGGCCTAGCCTTTATACTGAAGGAACTTAAATCAGCACCAGCTTCACCAAACAAGAGTTTGTTGTCCAGAGAAGCATCCATCAAATTAGCCTTAATGTCAGACAAAGCTGAAGCCAGGAATATCTCATCACAGAACCAAAGGCAGCAGCCTTAGAAGAAACATCTGCTGCATCATATTAGAAGTCCCTAACAGGGAAAAAGCAGAAGTCTTCCCTGCAGAGTCAGGAAGATCAGAAATTACCCGACAGGCCTGGGAAAGAAGGGCCAAAATGTAGCTGAACATATGGATCTGATAACTGACAGCCCAAAAGCTAACTTAGCAGAGGTATAAACCTTCTTATATAGCTTTTCCATAGTTGTGCTTAGTAGAAGGCAGCAACTGAGAAGGTTTGTCAGAAGCCACAGACACCACAGAAGGGTCAGCTGAAGGACACCTATACAGAAATCTACTCGTTTTGTGGGGGCTGTGAGTCAGGAGCCTTAGAGGAGTAGAAAAGGCATTCAACAAAGCAGCCAAAACAGGAGGAACAGCCAAGAGGTCTAGGAGAATCCATTTGTAGGAGCTCATAATACTTCTTCTGTACCTCAGAAACCTGGGCAAAATCCCATTTAAAAAAACGCCATCATTCTAGAGACTGAGTCCCCAAAAGAAATTTCCTTGAAAGGAGTATCAGGACTAGTAGATTTCTCTTCCTCAGACCCATATTCTAAAGGAGTGGGAATCTGAGATGAGTAAGCAAGGGATTCCTCATCCAAATCCACCTCCTCCTCAGAGGAATCCTGTTCCCTGGGTCTTTTAAGGGGAGAAGATGACCAAGGGAGAGCTGCAACAAAAACTCCTTAAGGAGGTTTCAAAGACATCAAAGCATTAAACAACCCCCCCCGATTGAAATTCTGCCATTCACTCTGCGGATCCTTAGATGCTGGAGAAATATGCTTAATTTTCTGTTTTTTCTTTATGGCGACTTCCACCTTTTAGAACTTAGAAGGCTCATACCACAGACAGCATTCAATACTAGCAGTCAGGACTTCTTCTCTGACCAAAATTTGGGGAACACCCCTACGCACTTCAGAAATAATCAGCTACGATTTCCCCTGAATGTCCAAAGCAGACATCTGCATGGCTTCCAAGGACGTGGTTAAGGTTGGATCCATGCCAACCTCTAAAATGGTCACAGCAGAAGAATCCAATGGTGGAGCCAGATGATCCTCTGGGCTTGCACTAGCCTCAGGAGAGATGTCCTGCAGAGGCCTATATTTCTTGGCCTTTTTATTCACAAACAGCTGACCCTCAGAGTAGGAAGTTCCTTCCATTGTGTCTTTAGCTAAAAGCTTAAGATGTTGATTCTCCAGATATAAGGCGAAGGAAGACAGCTGGCTACGGACGGTCTTAGTAACAAAGGCCTGACAAATTGAACAGGACATATGGTCATGGGAAGCGCCACAACAAAACAAGCACTGCTTGTGATGGTCTTTATGGGAAGTCTGTCTCCCATACTGGCATTTACTCTTCTTGGATGACATGAAACCCCACAAGCAACAAAAACAAAACAAACCCCACAATGGGGCACTTATCTGAAACAACTTGGTGAACCAGCAATGGAACGGGCATTCACACCAACAATCGAGAGATGTGGTTTGGACTGGTGGCAAAGAAGTTCTGAGGATGGTATTTCACCTTTATATCGTAAGCTATGTGAGGAGCATATGTGTGACATACGGTGTACCTTAAAGCAACCTAAAGGCTTTGGTATACTGGCCAGATGTTGGGCCACCCTTGGCAGGGGATTCCTATTGTAATGAATACTGCAACAGTTTAGTGGAAGACATCCAATGTACCCCTCCAATGCTGTACAACAGTGTCAGTATTGGAAAATTAATTCAAGTGCCTGCTTCAGGTACCAGAACCCACAGCCTTCTGATCTTCCAGCACCAAACCTGAGTGTGCTACCTATTGAGCCACTGACACTGACTGTGTATATCACAAAATACATATAGCTTACAGTAACAATATAAATGAAACTTCTTAATAAACTATACTTCCAGTACTGTGCTATACATGTAGAGTGACAATGTAATTTTTGGT
The DNA here is from genome assembly GCF_019279795.1 of Protopterus annectens. Lineage (NCBI taxonomy): Eukaryota > Metazoa > Chordata > Ceratodontiformes > Protopteridae > Protopterus > Protopterus annectens. Next base: position 1,182,114,324 of record NC_056739.1, read on the forward strand.
CTCCCACTACAGCATTTCACACAATGTCTCTCAATAACATACAACTCTATTATTTACAAAATTATGACTGTAAAATATGAAAATATAAACAACAAGTGGCAAACAGTGATTAATATCACCACTGCAGGATATTCTAGATAACAATCAGTACCATTTTGTTGCTTACACCTTGCCCCTTCTTATACTGCTTTTTATTAACTGGTAGGTCACTTAGTTAAGGAAATCAGTCCCAAAAATCTCAGGATGGGATAAGGAGCTACGAGTGTTTAACTGAAGTATACAAAAAAGCACTAATGGTGTGAATGAGATAATCAGTAAATAGTTATTGGCAAAAGTGGTTCCTGTGCATAAAGGTGGATATAGCAATAGTCAGCTAATTACAGCAGCTGTTACACCGGTCTTCATTCCTAAATAGGGCATGGAAGATCAGAGTAGCAGATGGAGGTTCTAAATGCTAGTTCTCTGTCATCTGCATAACTTCATATAGCAGCAGTTGTAGCTATCTAGCCTGATTTCATTCCAGGGCACAAAAAAATCCCTATGGATGTTTTGCATCTGAACTTCATCATGGCCTTTGACAATGTGTCTCATAAGGGGATGACAAAATATTAAAGGGTGTGGGTTAGCTCCACGGGGGTGAAGTAGATCAGCAAATGGCTGTCTGATCAGAAAAAGAGTATAGCTGTTAAACAGAAACAGCTGTCAGGAGAAGAGTGAATAAACAGTGGAATGACATAGGGTTTAGTGCTGGAATCATTTAACCCCATGGAAAATCTATATTTGGTGATATGATCATAACTTTGATGGAAGGGAGGGAAGGGGTTAAGGGTTCGTAACCATCCCTAAGCTGCATCAAATTATGCAATTTAAAGCAGTGCAAAGCTTAATAAGATATTGAGATATGTTGCACAGAAGTAATACCAGAAATGCTAAGATCACTCTCCCAATGTACAGGGCATAAGTAAGATTGTATCTGGAGTACTGTGTAAAGTGCTGGAGGCCACAAGTAGCAGGAAAACAATCAAGCTTGTAGACAACATTTGGTATTGTTACCAAGATGGCAAAAGGAAAGGAAGGTTTGGAGTATAAGGACAGACATAGAAGCCAGGCATGTGTGCACTCAAAAAAAAGAGAAGTTGGAATATGAAATAAAAGGGTCTACCATTAGTACATCGAAACTCCAATTCCATGAATACCTATTCACTGACCCACAATCAGCGAACGTTCTTCTATCGAACATTAAGATCAGTGAACTTTTTTCCCAGAGCACTGAGTTAATTGGCCAACATGTGAAATTTGCCCTTTTCTCCACTGTAGTGAGATCTCTGAGTTGGTATATATAAGTAGGGGGTGTGGGAGTAATAGCCCCCCACTTTGTTGAGTTTGTTAGACTGCAGCATGTATCGCTAGGTATGTTGGTCTACTAAATTAGTTACCTGGAAAAACATTCACTAATTTGTGCATTTGATAAAAGGGTAGTTTGCTGAATACGGGTCGATGAACAGGTATTCGCAGACTTGGAGTTTCGATGAAACAATATAGACCCGAAATAAAAATGTCACGTTGTTTGGGGGGGATACAGACTAAGAATATTAAGACATCAGTGGTACCCGGAAGGGAGACAGTTCAAGGTTGTTTTGCAGAAATGGTACAGTATAATGCATAAAAAAGATTCAAAGCTGCTTGGGACTAAGAAAGAAAAGCTGGGGTAAGGGTATGCGAAGGACTGGTTGCAGCCATCACTGGACTCTATGAACTATGAGTCTTCTGACATTAACCAGTTCACTTGCCCTTTAAGTCAGTCTGTTGATCCAGTCAGTAAAAACAATCAAAATAAATAGCTACAGTATGAGTGAGGATTGTGCTAATGTTCAACTTACTTTACTGCTAGAGCTTATCCTCATAACTTAATTACCTATATTTTTAACATACCTCCTGGGAAGGAACTGTACAGTGCAAGTGCACATATACTGATGGATCACTCTGTCGAGTCCCTGAGGCTGTGCAGCACTGAAGGATGGCATATTAAGTAAGGGTCTACAGAAGACAAACCCCTTTGCAAGGGGGAGGGAGGGGACTGTAAACACAAGCCATTAAACTATTTTTTTCATACTCTACAAAAGAGTCTGCCAATACACTCAGACCTAACCAACCATACCAATTCCCTCCCAGGATTATTGCTGCTATTATTATATCATGATTACTTTTTCAGTTTTATCAAGTCATAAATTAATGACAGTAGCATATAACAGCCTGTATGCATGCTTTTCTTGCTAACTGATGGAAACATTTACAATAGAAGAAATCCGGATTCCCAATTGCAGCAGTAGAAATTACTCTGATGAAGACAAATGATTCACCCCTACAATACCAAATGGTATGACTTCAAAATTTGTGTTAATGTTGCTCTGATAAAAGCATGGTCACTTTCAATGAAAAAGCGAAAATATTTGTTTTACTTCACATGCAGGGCAAGACACACTCATGCTTAATATAATCCAATCTGAGCTCACTATACCTTGATGTAAATGGACCTATCCATTGCCATGTACACAATCTTTCAATGAATTACATTCAGTGAAATGTACTTCTCATTATTAGTTTTGCTACTAAAGTTATAACTAATATATTACATAAATTTAGTGAAAATTTACCCCACCTACCCACATGTTGCGCCCACTATCCCTGAAAATTTAGTTTCCCCTTGCAATCACCTTGGAATATGTCTAAGAATCCTTGACAAAGGCTACAAATAATGTTTCTACAGGATTAGATAACATATGGGGCTACATTTTCATC
>NC_056739.1:1182122122-1182157122 GCF_019279795.1 Protopterus annectens
CTGTCTGGATGTATATGGATGAGTGACCTGATCTACCATTTCATGTGAATTTTATTTTAAGATTTGGCTGAAGCTTTACTTGCTTTGCAAAGAGTATAGCCATACTATGATAGATGCTTAATGCTACTGCTTAAGGACTCCAGTTCATAGTCTCTCAGCAAGAACTTCATTACAGTGGCTAAACATTATCACGCGATGCCACAGCATTGGCTTAAGTCCCAAATACAGCCCGTGTTTAATTAACTACTTGGGCATCTAAAATACTGGCAGGTAGGGATGGGTGTGCCCATTCCAGGAGTGGAGAATGGTCACCTGGTAGTTAGGCTGGGGATGGTAGAGGGGGTGGTGTCCAAGCAGGGGAAGAGGGGGATGGAAATTGGCTAAGTTAATGCAGAGGAGGGGCAAAACACCAGCACATCTGCAGTACATACTTGCCCCTTGGACATACAGGCAAGTGCAGGGAGAAATGGGGATAGGTAAGAAGTGAAAAAAAAATAATAATAGCATCCATGGCAGTGTATAATGAGTGGTTCTACAATCTCTTAAGCTCCACATAAGCCCCAACCCCACTGAAATGAGTCTGGAAGAGATCAGAATGGGTAGACAGACCTCACAATGGGCCGAGGTATCAGAGTGAGCTGATGGGCAAAAAATTATAAAAAGGAAAAAAAAAAACAGTGGCTAAACCATATTAGTGTCAAGGTCATCAGCTATATATAATTTTATAAAAACAATTATTTTATAAAAGAGACTATGCAACTTCAAGGGAAGCAGAATAAAACTGTGGTTAAGAAGTTGCAAAGCTCCAGGCCAAGACTTGAATACAAACTTGCACAATGTGAGATCCTCAGTAAGTCACTTACTGGCGCTATCAGGTTTCCCTACGCCACTGGGACCAATTGGTTATCACAAATACAATTAAAATCAGCTAGAGACTTGAGTAATTACTGAAAACTGATGCTATGATACTAGCCAATAATATTAAAATGTCAATATAGTGTACAGCAAACTTCAGCAATAATAAATTATGTAAATAAATAAAAGTACTACTAATAGCACGTGTAATAGCACCAAAATGTTCAGAGTATTTGTGTGTCACTAAATAACAGAAGCATTCCTGGGGTAACCAGTATACTTTACATTGCCTTCTGAATAAACCCTTCTTGTACTTTTCAGATCTGCTGTATTCTTGTGAGAAGATTATTTGTTTAAACAGGAAACCTTTACAGTAAATCATAAGTTACAATTTTGCTTTGTCTTTTACATCTTCTGGGGTTAAAAATCTCCCCATCTTTATTAGGGTGGGGTATTCACCTTTAAGTGTAATTAATTCTGTGCCTTGTGTGGCGCTGGGATTAACAGGTAGGCTAAATACAACCAGTTGCTGTGAGTGGCAAGATATTTCTGACCTGTCAATACTTCAAAATTAACAAAGCCTATCTGAAAACAACCACAATTGTTCTGTCACTATCTTGCTTTTGCACTATAAGAAATACTGATTCTCTCATGGAGAATTTTAACAAATTCTTCTTTGATTCCTTCTTGGAAGCGGGATATATATCTTACATGTCAGAAGAGCCAGATGCTCTCAAATGATATTTATCTGACATGGACAACAGTACCACTGCAAGATGAAATACACCTTATAGATTAAAAAAAAAAAGTTAAATGTGCAATTAAACAATGTAGGGCCTGATCACTCATTGTTTTGCGTGGTGAGTAATTAAACTTGCCTAGCTCTGCGTAATGTAGAAAAGATAACATACAGTGCACTGACCTTACTGAATCCTTACTTGATTTGGATAGGAATACAAAACCATAAGCAGCAATGTAGCTATACCTCACAGGAAATATCTGTTATTTCAGACACATTTTACCTGTACAAAAAAAAGGAATGCAGTACTTAAATACCAGGGATACATGAGCTACTAACAAAAATAGGATGGCTTTAACAGTGGGATGTGCCTTTCCAAAAGAATTTATAATAACCACTCTACACCTTAAAAAAAAAAAATCCAGTTCCTGCAAGATTTTGGTCCTATGCATTCCATACTCAAAAGGTCTTGGAGGATATCTCTGTAAATAAAAAACGTGTGTCCAGTCTCTGTGATATAAAATTTGAAAACATTTTTCCATCAATAATCAAAGCTCTGTTTTTTCTTTCCCCAGCACTCATAAATCTGTAGTGCATGATTTTGCTTCAGTATCGGGAAAAATATAACCCAGTTAAATGCTTCTAAAGTGTGACACCCAACCTTAATTAAAAGTTATGTACTCACCATAACTATGTATCTGTGTTGTCCATTTTCATTTTTCCTCACAGTATGGGTTCGGATCCGACTTGGTCGCATATACCAGACTTTGGATCCAGCTCTCAAGCTCCTCCATTTACCCAAAATGCCCTACTCCTTCGCCATTTCCACAAATTGAGCTTGTTACCATATATTCCTAGAGTTAAACAGAGTTAGGAATAGGCTGACAGAAAAGGCAGGCCTCAAACCCGGAACTATAGGTTCCAAACACATACCAATAGGTCTCTCCAGAAAAAAAAAGGATGGGGGATGGATGGGAGGGAAGTTGAGGAAGAATGAAAATGGACAACTCAGACACCTAGTTAAGGTGAGTACATAAATTTTAAATCTGATGTTGCTCTTTTCATTCTTCTTCAACATGTGGGACAGAGTCCCCATCTATGTTGATCTTGGGTGGCCCTCGTGGAAGGATATTCTGTCCAGAGTACTGCCGAACCAAAGGTAGCTCTGTGTCTGGAAATGATATCCAATCTGCAATGAGAAACAACGGTATGGCTTTTGGATCATGTACCTGCAGCACAAATATCATCAATTGACGTTCTTGACCAAAAAGCATATGAAGGAGCCATGCCATGGATTTGGCGGAATGAACTCAAGGAGGTTTAGGTAATGTCATACCATTCTGAGAGTAAATCCATGAAATACAATCTGTTATCCATTTAGCTAGGGTACCTTCAGAAAATGAATGGCTGAGGTGATTTGGAGAGAAAGAAACAAAAGGTTAGTCTGATTTTCTAAACTGTTTTGTCCTGCGAAGATAAAAATGTAGTCGTCTTTGCACATCAAGGAGGTGTAACATATACGTCCCTTTAATGGAAAATTTCGGAAAGAAAACTGCTAAGTGAATGGACTGGTTGATGTTAATTTGTGTAGCCACTTTAGGTATAAAAAAAAAAAAAAAAAAAAAAAAAGTACTGGTCCATAAGGAAATCCTATTTTTATGAAAAATAATGTAAGGAGATGTAGACGAAAGAGCCTGGAATTATGAAATTCTTTTTACCGAAGTTATAGCTACCAAGAAAACAGCCTTCCATGACAGAACTTTTACATCAGATTTGTCTGATGGTTCAAATGTTTTTTGTGTTAAACCCTCAAGTACAGCTGTTAGAGCCCAATGCAGTGCTGGGTCCTTAAATGGAGGTCTCAGAAGAGCTTTACACAATCTAGAGGAAGCCAAGGACAAAGATTTGCTCCCTGTGTGAAAATTAGAAACTGCTGCCAACTGAAGCTTAACTGTAGAGAAACTTGTTCCTTGTTTAAAAAGGGTTGTAAAAAAATTAAGAATAGCACAAACTGGAACAGAAAAGGGTCAATTTCGTTATCAGACAACCAAATGTAGAACCTCTTCTATTGGCTCTTGTAAACATTTTTGGTAGAATGTTTTTCAGAAGCCAAAATAATGTCACGTACAGGTGAAGAAAGCCTGAGCTGTCTAACTATTACTAGAAGTGGAGAAACCATGCAGATAGCTTGAGGGCCTGCATGTTGGGATGCTGAATCCCTGATGGGTGAGACAGGAGATCCTGAGTAGGCTCCAATATCCATGGAGGATAAAGGCAAGACCACAGAAAGGAGAATCATACTTGCTGAGGCCAGAAGGGGGCAATGAGGATTACTGAGCTCTTCAGCTTACTTGCTTTCTATAGAAAATTGAGAATTAAGGGCACAGGAGAGTAAGCATAATGAGGTCCTGAGGGCCAAGCGTTTATCACAGCATCTCTTGGTGACACCCCCAGAGGGGGGATACAAGCGAAGTACTTGCTGCACTTGCTGTTGAGGGGCTTGGCAAATAGGTCACAGCAAGGTTGTCCCCAATGCCAGAAGATCATCTCCATTACCGACTGATTGAGAGACCACTCGTGAGGCATCAGAATGGATCTGCTTAGTTTGTCCGCATGCACGTTGGCCTTCCCCAGAATGGGAGTTGCAATTAGAAAGCAGTATGATGAAATCACCCATTCCCAAACCCTTACGACCTCTCTACAAATGAGATAAGATTGAGTTCCTCATTGTGCATTGATGTACCAGACTCAGTGTCAGTCTGAACTGCAATAATCCCCAATGAAAGAGTATCTTGAAAGCGTTTATATCACGTTATCGAAAGATGAAAACAGCGAACGCTACTTCATCGGCCCCAAAACATCTAAACATGAAAATATCAAACATTCAGAACAGCAAATTTTTTCCCATGGAAAAAATTTGCTGCTCCAAAACACATACACACAACACAAGCACATCAAACAAACATCAACCACACACATACTTAAATTCCTATATCTAATGCTACACTAAACTAAACATACACTACTATCTACCCACTTACCTTAACCCAAACCCTAACCCTAAGGTCCATCACTATCGCACACATGCCTAACCCACGCCCTAACCCTAACTCACTTAACCTGCCCCTAACCCTAATGTACAAACAATCGCACACTTACCTGAACCCAACCCGTAACTTTCCACCACAGCGCTAAGAATAGCGAAGCCACAGAAACGGCCAACCGAATTCTTTCCCGAGGAAAGAATTCGCTGTTCTGCAGCTTCGCTATTCTTAGCGTCCACTGAATAGTGTTCGATATCAAAACATTCAAAGTTTTAATACTTCCATGTTCTGATATAGACCCTCTTGAAATGCCTGCAGCACTAATAGGACTGCTCGGGTCTATATCAGAACATCGAAGTATTAAAACTTTGAATGTTCTGATATCGAACACTATTCAGCGAACACTAAGAATAGCAAAGCTGCAGAACAGAGAATTCTTTCCTCGGGAAAGAATTCGGTTGGCCGTTTCTGTGGCTTGGCTATTCTTAGTGCTGTGGTGGAAAGTTACGGGTCAGGTTCAGGTAAGTGTGTGATTGTTTGTACGTTAGGGTTAGCGGTTAAGGGTTAGGTTAGGCACGGGTTAGCGTGTGCGATAGTGACAGACTTTAGGGTTAGGGGCGGTTTAAGTGAGTTAGGGTTAGGGCGCGGGTTAGGTGAGTGTGCGGTAGTGACGGACCTTAGGGTTAAGGTTTGGGTTAAGGTAAGTGGGTAGATAGTAGTGTAAGTTTAGTTTAGTGTAGCGTTAGATGTAGGAATTTAAGTGTATGTGTGTGGTTGCTCTTTGTTTGATGTGCTTGTGTTGTGTGTATGTGTTTCAGAGCAGCGAATTGCATTCTGAATGTTCAATATTTTCATGTTTAGATGTTTTGGGGCCGATGAAATAGCGTTCGCTATTTTCATCTTTCAATAATGTGATATAAACACGGACTGCTCTCATCTCTAAGACATTGTTATGCAACTTGGTATTTTGGGTGTACCACATGCCTTGACCGTTCTTCCCAAGTAATGCCCCCCCACCCCCAACCCAGCTGAGAAGCATCCTTGGTCACTGTGGCTAGTGGGTTTGGTAGAAGAAAGGGTCTGCCCAGAAAAAGATCGTCAGATTGTATTGTGAGAGGGTTCATTTCTTGAGCTCGTTAGATGTCGAGGGCTTGGAGGGGTTTGAGCTGCAGAAGAAGGTAATAGACCTCTCAATAGCAACTTGTTCCTCCTATCAGAAAGGGCACAAGAATTAAATGTCACACGTACGTCGCACTCAGCATTCAAGTGCCCTGGCCCCAAGACAGTACATAGACCTCTTGTGGGCATCAGAGTTTGGTATTTTGTGACCACAAGAGGTGCATATCCTGATATCTGCTGGCTTCTCAGCCATAACTAGGACAACAAAAAACACGCCATACACACACGCACAAACTTCAGGAAAACAAGCACCTAAACTAGACAACACTACCAGAAACATTCTATATATATAGGCTTACTTTATAATTTCAAAATACTGAAATCCCAAATTTCAGTATCGTGAACTTATAAAGTCGAACACTGAAAATCGTGAAAGTGCATAATCGCGAATCTGAATATCTCAAATTCGCGGTTATGGCTTAACGGTGCCTTGCGTGCGGTATTGTAACTGGACGGTGTTTCATGTTGTGTATGGATTTAGGTGTAATTTAAGTTAAGTGTTTTATTAGGGTTTTGTGTGGGAGTTTGAGTGTGTGTGAATGTGTTTGTTAGTTGTACGTGTGGGTTAGGGTAGGCAGGTGAAAGTATGGGTGTGCAAGTGCTGGATGTGTTGGTGTTTGTATATGTGTGATGTTTGTGTGTGTGTGAGGGGCTGCAGAATGTGTGGGTGTGAGTTTCCTTTCTGTGTGTGTTTATGCGATCTCGGAGTTGGTATATATAAGTAGGGGGGGCTTGCCCCCCTTCTTATATGTAGTGTAAGTTTATTTGTGTTTGTGTGTGTTTTGTTTGTTGTGGTTTGGGTTGGATGATGTATGTGTTGTGTGGTGTATGGTGTATTCCTGTTCATGATTTTGTGTTTCGTGATTGTGTAGTTTCAGGATTTAGGCTGTTCGACTTTATGGTTTAGAAATACATTCGGGATTTCAGTATTTCGAAATTATAAAGTGAATCCATATATAAGGAAAGTTTGTTTTTTCACTTTTTTTAATAAAACGAAAAGGAAAGTGAGAGAAGGAGGTGAGGGGGAGGGAATCCTAATGCCCTCATTATCTAAGTGCGGGAAGGAAGGTACAGAAAGGGCAGTAAAAGAAGTTATGTTCTTACCATAATGTTCCATCTGTGTTGTCCAACTTCATTCCATTAACCTGTGAGATACGGTTCCGACATTCGGAACCGACTGGTCACCTTCTTACAGTTTGAGACTCTGAACTTGAGCCTCTCCTACCTACCCATAATGCCCTACTCCCCCCATGTTACCTCAGATCAAGTCTGTCAGCAAGAACATAGTGTTTCTAAGAAACATTAACTATAATACAAAGGTAAGGAGATAAAAATACAAACAGATCCCTCAATAAGAGAACATCAGGAACTCAACCAAAGAAACAGAATTCCTAGGAAAACTTCTACTAGGCTTCCTGAATAAACTTTGGATAGGGAGAAGGGGAGGGAAAGTTAATGGAATGAAGCTGGTCAACACAGATGGAATGTTATGGTAAGAAAATAACTTCATCTGATGTTGTCCACTTCATTCCATTAACCTGTAGGAATGAGTACCCAGCTACCATAATCCAGGATGGCCATTAAGGAAGGATATTTTGGAGTACAGCAGAACCAAAAGCACTTCAACTCCTGGAAACAAAGTCCAATTTGTAATGAGTGACAAAAGTATTGGGGTTTGACCAAATAGCAGCAGCACAAATGTCCTCACTAGAAACTATGGACCAAAAGGCTTCAGAAGTGGCCATGGACCTTGAAGGGTGTGTTCTTACTGGACCTGGTAAGGGAACACCTTTAGAAGAGCAAATAAATGTAATACAGTCTTTCAACCATCTGGCCAAGGAAAAAAGAGGTTATGTACTCACCATAACATTCCATCTGTGTTGTTGCTCTTCATTTATCCTTGACCTGTGGGTTCGGTTCCAAAATCGGAACCAACTCTGCTGTACTTCAGCCCGTGAAGACCAAAAACTCTCAAGGTTTTTTCCTTAGCCATAATGCTCTTCTCCATTTTACTTCAGATCGAGTTTGCTGATTGATATACAGAATGATATGTATCCTGAAAGTACTTCCGTGGAGACCATATCTAGTATAGGATGGCTAAAGAAATAGCAAATAAGGATGCAGCTCATTCCATCAAGAGATATCAATGGATGGGGGTTGGAGAGAGGGGTGTCAAGAATAAGTGAAGATTGACAACACAGCTGGAACGTTATGATGAGTACATAAATTCTTTACCTGATGTTATCAATCTTCATTTATTCCTTGACCTGTGGGACAAAGTCCCCAGCTACTTTTTGCTATGGGTGGACTCATGGATGGATATTCCTGAGCATCACAGAAACAAAGGAGGCTCTTCTCCTGGAGGCCAAATCTAATTTGTAATGAATAATAAAGGTATGTGGGATAGCCCAGGTTGCTACTGCTCAAATGTCATCCAAGGAAGCTCTGGAGAGAAATCTGTTGAAGTGGCTGTAGCTCTGGTAGAGTGTGCCTTAACAGATCCAGGTAATTTAACATTCTTTTAGGTGAATATGAAGGATATGCACTTTCAGCCATCTAGAAAGCGTAACTTTAGATACTGGGGCTACCTAATCAAGCACTAGGAAGAGCAATAAACAGTTGATCAGATTTTCTGATACATTTTCTTCTATGAAGGCAGAAATGCAATTGTCTGTGGATGTGTAACAAGTACAGACAGTATTCATCTTTGTTTGAAAATTTTGGAAAGAAAACTGGTAGATTTACAGCTCGATTAATATTTGTCTTTGAAACAACCTTTGGTAGAAAGGATGCATTGGTCCTTAAAGAAACCCTATCTGGATGAAAAATCAAAATATGGTGATTTCCAAGATAATGCCTAGATCTCTGAAATTCTTCTAGCAGAGGAAATAGCTATTAATAAAGCTGTTTTTCAAGACAAGTACTCTGGCTCAAAAGGGGGGTATATCAAAGTCTGAAGAACCAAATTGAGATACCATGGAACATATGGATCTTTATAAGGAGGCTTCAGCATCAAGGTTCCTTTCAAAAAAAGCTTTGCAAAGTTTATAAGACATTAATGAGGCGTCCTGTAACCTACTGTGACAGTTTGAAATGGCCGCTAGTTGAATGCTGTTGGTACAGACAGAAGCTTCTTGTTCACAAAGTAAGGTCAAAAACTCAAACTTTTGTGATGGGGCTGAGAAAGGGTCTATATGATTATTATGAGCCCCACATGAGAATTTTTGCCATTTGCTACAATAAAGTTTACTAGTGGACGGTTTGTGTGAGGGCAAAATAATCTTACGGACTGGAGAAAACATGTTATGCCTGACAAGCAACGGAAGTGGAGAAGCCACATGGTGAGCTTTAGGTTCTGAAAGTTCAGGTGAACTAATCCCTAAGGATGGGATAGGAGATCTGGAGGGGGGTCCAGAGTACATGGTTGCTGAATCAGGTGAGGCCAGAGGAAGGGGAACCATACCTGTCGAGGCCAGAATGGGGCAATGAGAGTCACTTTGCTTTTCAACCTGGTTGCTTTCTTCAGAAATTGAGGGATTTACAGTATCAGGAGAAAGGCATATGGAAGTCCCGAGGGCCAATCGTGAAGGAGAGCATCTCTCGGGTATCCCCTGGGGGGGACCAGGGTAAACTAGCTGCTGCTGTTGTGGTTTAGGGGTGATGCAGAGGTTGCAGCAAGGCTTACCCCAGTGGCAGAAAATCATTTGTGCCACTTTGGGTTGAGAGACCACTCATGAGGCATGAGGATGCATCTGCTCAGCTTGTATGCTATCACACTGGAAGTCCCCAGGATGTGCTCTACTATTAGGAAGTGGTTGGAAGAGATCGCTCACTCCCAAACTCGAGTGTTTCTTGACAAAGAGGATAAAACTTGGTTCCCCCCTGTCTGTTTATGTACCAGACAACTGATATGCTGTTTGTCTGTATAACAATTGTCCCTGGAGGAAGGACAGCTTGAAAGGCCTGTAACACTAACAGCACTACCCTCATCTCTAGGACACTGATATGCAAGCTGGCCTCGGTAAGCGACCAAGTGCCTTGGACTGTCTTGCTCAGATAATGCTCCCCCCACCTGATCTGGGAGGTGTGCATGGTCACTATTGCCTGGGGCTGAGGTTGTATGAAAGGCCTTCCCACTAGAATATCCATGGAGTGAATCTACCAGAGAAGATCCCTTTTGTAACGGTTAGTCACTAAAATATGATGTGGCATTGGCTGATGAAGACTGGAACACTGGAATGCCGGAAGCCATTGTAGCATCCTCATGTGAAATCTTGCTAGAGGTACCAAGTTAATAGTTGCTGTCATAGAACCTAAAGCCTACAGTAGAAGATGTGCAGCTACTGTCTTGCTGCTGCAGATTCTCCTGATTTGAAAGCTGATCTTTTCTAAACGGGGAAAGGGAAGAGAAGCTATGCAAGTGCTTGCACTCAGATTTGCCCCTATATATTCCAAATTCTGTGTTGGTATCAGGTGAGATTTCTTGTGGTTTATTATGATTCTGAGGTTGGCACAAGTCTGAAGGACATAGTCCCTTGATTTTTCTATGAGATGCTTAGTGGGAGCAGTGATGAGCCAGTTGACTAAATAAAGAACCACTCTGTGTCCGTCTAGTCTCAAGTGAGATGCTACCACCACCATGCATTTGGTGAACACCCTGGGGGCTGTGGTGAGACCAAAGGGTAGGGCTCTGAATTGATAGTAACTGGCTCCCAGCCGGAAGTGGAGAAATCGACTGGGGCACTTGCCCATCTTGACGTGGTAATGTGTGTCCTGGAGATCTACTGAGCAGATCCAATTGTCCTTTCCTAAACAGGGAAGGATGGACTGAATCGTGACCATCTGGAACTTTGTTTGTGGAACAGATTTATTCAAAATACTGAGATCCAAAACTGGTCTCGAGTCCTCTGTCTTCTTTGGCACTAAAAAGAACCTTGAGTAAATTCTCGATTCTTTCTGGTCTGAGGGGACGTGTTGGATGACTCTTTCTTTTAGCAGCTTTTTGATTTCTCAAACTGCTGGTTCCTTGTGACTAAGTGGACATCGGGGATCCTTTTGAATTTTTTGGGAAGGGTGTGAAAGAGAATGGTGTATTCTCTGATAATAATCCATTGCACCCAAACATCTGTTGTTATTTCTTGTCAGGCTTGGTGTAAGGATAATCATCCCCCGACTGCTCCCAGAGGCAAGCAATCCCAGCCTCCTTTCAGGAACACTGGTAGGGTTTGGCTGAGGAAGAATCTCTGCAACCCTGATTTTGTGGACCACTTTGTTGCATGGATGAGGTCTTCCATTAAAACTCCACCCTCTGCCCTTGGGGGAGCTGTTACTACGCGTGTCCTGGAAAGGACCTTGGGACTTTTGGAACCACATTTTCCCACTTCTCTGGTTCCTAGAGAAAAAACATTGAAGAGTAGAAAAACGTACACCCACTGCAGAGAGGGTCTTCCCCATCTTTCTCACACCTGGACAAGGCCTCTTGAACATTTGGGACAAAAAGAGAAGATCCGTCAAAAGGTGCACTAATGAACAAAGACTTGAATGGCTCCACAAATTCGCATAAGCGCATCCAGGTATGTCTCCTTATGGCTATGCCAGAACCCGCTGCTCTAGTTGTCCCTTTGGATGCATGCACTATGAGCCTCATGAACGAGTTGGATATGGATTCGAGGGTGGCCAACTGAGAATGAAACCTTTTCTTGGACTTCTTCAGATATGGCTCCTGCAAGGGTATTTGATAACTCCTTAGTCAGATCCCTTTGGAGTCTAGTGAAATGTACCATAAAACTCAGCCCGAAACTCTAGACTGGGAGGATGGAAGGTGGAACTCTCCTCAGACAGTTCTTTCTTTGTGGCTGCCGCAACCAATAAGGCATCTATTGCTAACCCTTTAAGCCCAGAATTGAAAATCTTCAGGAGCTGAAATAATTTTATCTGGCCTCTTAGGGATCAGCTCTGTGGAATCAGGAGCCTTCCACTCCTACTATGCGATCAGCTTGATAAGATTGCCAGCTGGTGGAGTTACCCAAGGGGTAGATGACAAGAGCCAAAGTTTGCAGGTATACTGACTCCTCTGGGGAATGATGTTGGGACTTCCAGCCACCCCTCTGTTTAAAGATCTCAAAGATCTTCAGGGGGTGACCTAGAGGAACCCTCCCTTTCATTGTAGTCAGTATCTTCAGTGACGGATTCTTTTGGGGAAATGGCCCCAAGGTGCAGGGACAGCCCTGAAAAAACTGGAGTAGACATCTGCCCCTCAGAACTGACAGAAGAACCCTCACCCCAGGAGCCCTCCAGTTCCGAGAGGACCAAAGAGCTCAGGGTAGTAGTTGGCCTAGGAGAAAAAGATCTGACTGGAGTCGAAACAGTTGGTGCTGGAGGGATTGGAGCCTTGGTCTCCAAAATCACAGATGGGAATCAGAGGAGGAAGATATGGTGGCGTTGTGGAGAAAGTACTTCCAGAACTAGATGTAGTCAGAACAGAGGACATAGGAGGCAATTCTATCACCATAAGAACCTGATCCACTAGCCTCAGCATGTCCAAGTCTGATAAGCTCTTGGTGGAGTGAACTGATTGGGTGGTCAGAGATTTAGGTCTCTCCAAAAAAGGGACTCGGCAATTGTCCCGCATAGGAATCTACAGATGGAGAATAGTGTGTTCTTGGAAGCATCAACTCTGGTTCTTCAATAATTATCATCGGAACCGTAGGTGCTGTTGCAGATATAATGCATGGAACCAAGGTTGTTGGTTCCGAGGTCTTGTCCTGTTTTTGTAATGCCTGCTCAGGAGCCAAAGAAGCGAACAGACTCGGAGCAGAGGCTTTCGGTGCCATGGGCATTTTTGAAAGCTCTATTTTAGATTTCTTAGCCATTGGTGCCAATGGGGAGGTCGGTGCCAAGTGACATTTCCTCTTATATTCTTAAGTTTTTGAAGAAGAAGAGGAAGAAGAAGGGTCCGGTGTACTTTTGAAACCAGATAAGGCCTCCTCAAAAGAAGATTTAAGCATGCCTTTCAACATTAATTTATTCTTTCATTCAACTAAGGCTCAGTGACTGAATCCATGGCATATTGAGCAGTCTCCCTAGTTTCATAGGTTCATAGATTAGTACTAGGCTATCTGCCCATGTGGGCCATTTTAAGCCTAGCCAACTACCCATTGTAAGAATCAAACCCTGCACCTTGTGTCTGTAAGGTAAACAACCATTATACCAACCTCCCACCCTAAAAAATAATACATATTACTCCTTAACATGCCAAATATCTGGATATCTCCAGATTAGAACCCTGAACACCATCACACAAGCTACCTGCCTTAGGCCTTTCAGCCCCAGAGGCTGCTGTAGATGTAACGAGCCTAAACAATACACACACACAGTAATCATCATTCATCATCTTCTTTCGGCTGTTCCCGTTAGGGGTCGCCACAGCGGATCATCTGTTTCCATTTCTTCTTGTCCTCTGCATCTAGCTCTGTCACACCAACCACCTGCATGTCCTCTCTCACCACATCCATAAACCTTATCTTAGGCCTTCCTCTTTTCCTGTTACCTGGTAGCTTCATCCTTAGCATCTTTTTCCCAATATACTCAGCATCCCTCCTCAGCACATGTCCAAACCAACGTAATCTTGCCTCTCTGGCTTTGTCTCCAAACCTTCCAACCTGGGCTGACCCTCTAATATACTTATTCCTAATCCTGTCCAACCTAGTCACACCCAGTACAAATCTTAACATCTTTAACTCTGCCACATCCAGCTCTAACTCCTGCCTTTTTGTCAATGCCACTGTCTCCAACCCATATAACATAGCTGGTCTCACTACCCTCTTGTAGACCTTCCCTTTGACTCTTACTGGTACTAGTCTGTCACAAATCACTCCTGACACTCTTCTCCATCCACTCCATCCTGCCTGTATTCTCTTCTTCACCTCTCTTCCACACTCACCATTACTCTGAACTATTGATCCCAAGTATTTAAACTCATCCACCTTCTCCACCTCTACTCCTTGCATTCTCACCATTTCTCTATCCTCCCTCTCATTCACACACATATATTCTGTCTTAGTCCTGCTAACCTTCATTCCTCTTCTATCTAGAGCATATCTCCATCTCTCCAGGGTCTCCTCCACCTGTTCCCTACTCTCACTACAGATCATAATGTCATCTGCAAACATCCAGTGCATTTCTTTGTGTCGGTCCCAAGCCCGGATAAATGGGGAGGGTTGCGTCAGGAAGGGCATCCGGTGTAAAACATGGCCAAATTATTCATGCTGACACCAGTAAATATTTGCAATACACACATAGTAATGACCATCTGAATTAGGCATTTTCCTCTTGCACTTATTGCATTTTTTAAAGCCGGAAGTGCCTGTTCCTTTATCGGCCATATCTATAGAAAAAAAGAACAGCAGCACTCAAAGACAAGACATTTGCAGTTAAATGTTACCAGCAATGGTAGGCCTAGAATACCCAATGGTAGAAAGGTATCCATACAAAGAAAAGGAAAGTGTATAGAGAAGTGCTACCAACAATGGTAAACAAAGGATACCAACAGTATACAATAAAACACTTTTTTTTTTTAAACTAGAAAATGAGAAAATTGAAATAAAGTCTACCAACTATGGTAGCGAAGATTTCGCCAAAGTGAAAAAGGGAGCAAAAGCAGAAAATGTACAGTAGGAAGTTTCTAAATCTAATATAAGAGAGTAACAAAAAGAAAGAGAAACTATAACAGATAACTAGAGAATTTTTAAAATATAACTGTACTTAGCTTGAGAGATTTGGCAATGCGTCTGACACTGGAAGCGGCAAACAAGATCGGAGGTAAAATGGAGAGAAGCATTATGGGTAGGGAAAAAAACTTGAGAGATTTTGGTTCTCGGAGGCTGTAGTACGGCCGAGTCAGTTCCAATTATGGAAATGAATCCACAGGTCAATTAATAAATTAAGAGTGACATCATCAGATCTTTGGTCACTGCCTTACCGTTTTTTAGCATTTGAAAAGGAAACAAACAACTGATCACACTTCCTGAAGGGTTTAGTTCTATGGATGCAAAGACGAAGTTGTCTATGCACATCAAGCGTGTGTAATGTCTAGTCCCCTTTGTTTTGATATTGGGGAAAGAAAACTGGAAGATTAATTGACTGCTTAATATTGGTCTCTTTAGCCACCATGGTAAAAAAAGAAGGATTCGTACTTGGGTAACTCTGTCTTTATGAAAAACTAAGTATGGAAATTTTGCAGAAAGAGCCTGCAGCTCAGATACTCTCCTGGCTGGGTTAAGCACCACTACGAAAAGAGTTTTCCAGGAGAGGAATTTGATATCAATAGTGGCTGAGGGTTCAAATATGGGGGATGGACCAAGGCTTGTAAAATCATAGTAAGATTCCAGGAAGGCATAGGGTCCTTAACTGGAGGCTGTAGAAGAAAGATGCCTCTAAGAAAAGATTTACATAACTCTGAAGAGGTAAAAGACGCTCAGTCAAACCTGAGTGGCAGTTAGAAATGGCAGCAAGCTGTACCTTAACTGTAGAATGACTAGCACCATCCTTAAAAAGGGAAGCCAGAAAGTCTAGAACTATTGAAATTGGGGTTGTAAAAGGATCTATCTGATTCCGTTCCATCCAAAGAGAGAATCTTTTCTACTTACTTTTGTAAAGCTTGCAAGTGGAAGCCCTATGTGAGGAAATCAAAATTTCTCAGACTGGAGAGGGCAGCCTGGGAGATCTAGCCATCATCGGAAGTGGAGAAACCATGTGGTTAATTTCAGGATCTGAATGTTGGGATGTGGATGCCCTGACAGATGAGAAAGCAGATCTGGACTTGGATCAAACTTCATCCAGGGCAAACCAGATGAGACCAAAAAAGGTTTGTCGAGGCCAAAAAAGGAGCAATGGGGATCACTTTGCTTCACATCCTGAGAGCTTTCTGCAGGAACTTGGGAATCAAGGGAAGAGGAGAAAAGGCGTACAGTAGACCAGAGGGCCAAGGATGAACCAGAGCATTTCTGGCAGACTGACCTGGAGGAGGGATCGAAGCAAAATACTTGCTGCATTTGTTGTTGAGGGGGGATGCAAAGAGGTCGCACCAAGGATAACCCCATTTCTGGAAGACTGCATCTGCCATGGACTGATTCAGGGACCAATTGTGAGGGGATCCGTATGAATCTCCGAACGGCAACATAACCAAAACAGATTCGGCCGGGTATACTTGCGTGAAAGTGCTTTTCACCGAAAGGCACTTTCTCGTACGTATGCCTGTTGTGGAGATCGGACTACAGTGGGGATAAGGGATAATTCCCTTTTCCCCACTGTAGTGCGACCTCAGAGTGAGAATATTTAAGTAGGGGGTGTGGGGGGTGCAGGGGGGCTTGCCCCTCTGCAAAAATGCAAAAGTAATGTTTTTTTTTTTTTTTTTTTTTTTAAAAACACACTTTAACGAAAGCACTTTTTCGGTGAAAGCGTTCGTTAAAGTGTGTTCGGTGATTGTGGATTCAGACTATTGAACTTTCGTTCAATAGTCCTAGATCCCTCGTGAGGCATCACCAGCACTCTGCTGAGTCTATCATCTAGGATGTTGGACTCCCCCAGAATGTGCATTGCTACCAGAACATGGCTGGAAAAAATCGCCCACTGCCAAACCCTCATCGCTTCTCGACAAAGGAAGTAAGACCTGGCTCCTCCACTGTTTGTTGATGTACCAAACCACTGAAATATTGTCTGTTTGGATAGTAATAGTGACTGGAAGAAAAAAGATGTCTAGTTCTTCCAATGCTAGAAGAATCGCTCTCATCTCGAGAACACTGATATGCAACTTGGTCTCCTGGGGTGTCCACTTGCCTTGGACCATCCGGCCTAGACAATGCCCCCACCTGAACTGGGAGGTGTCCATGGTCAACGTGGCAGCTGGCGAGGAGAGAATAAATGGTCGTCCCTGGTAATCTCCAGCAACTGTATCCACCAAAGGAGAGAATCCCTGCACATATGAGACAGTTTGATGGGAAGGCTCATGGGAGTTCAGAGAAGAGACCACTGTACTGCTAGGGTCCACTGAAGAATATGCATGTGAAAGTGTGCCATTGGGAGAAGAGTTATGGTTGCTGCCATGGAGCCCACAGCTCATAGAATTCCAGAGGCCAGGGTTGACATGGGATCTCAGATTTAGCACCTTGACTGATGTAAGATAAATGTGACCCATTATTGTGTCTAGACATGCCCCAATAAAAACTGGATCCAGATGTGACTTTTGCTAGTTTATAGTTATGCCCAAAGTGGAGGCTAGGTTGAGGAAGTAATCTCTGGCCTGAAAGAGTAGATGCCTGATTGGGGGGGGGGGTGAGAAGCCAGTTATCCAGATATGGAATTATCGTACAGCCTTTCAGTCAGAGATGAGCTGCTACTACAGCTAGACATTTGGTGAACACCCAGGAGCTATTGGTGAGGCCAACAGAAGCACCCAAAACTAGTAGTGACTGGTTCCCAGCCTGAAACGTAGAAAGGACCCAGAGCACCTGCCCATTTTGATATGGTAGTACACATCCTTGAGGTATACAGAGCACACTACAGAGGTAAGATGGATTGAATCATGACCATCCTGAACTTTGTATGTTTCACTGACTTGTTCAGGTAGGTTAGATCCAAGATACACTGCAGGTTCCCTGTCTTTCTGGGTACCAAAAAGAATCTGGAGTAAATGCCCGATCTGACTTGATCAGGGGAATCGCTTAGAAGACTCTTTTTTGCAGTAACTTTCTTATTTCTTGGGCAGTGTCCTCCCTCTGACTGGGTGGAACATTGGGGAGGTGAAATTTTTGCTTGAGAATGTCGGAAAAGGGAACAGAGTATCCTCCAGAAAAGATCCTTGGCAACCATTTGTCATGTATGATGGCCTTCCAGGCTTCTGGGTGTAGGAGAAAATGTCCCCTGACTGCTTCCAGAGTGGAGCAGTTGGGCAAGTGTTCAGGATCTCTGGAAAGGCTTGTCCAGGGCATGTTCCCGCAACCCTTGATTTTGTGGACCTCCTCGGCCACATGGACAGCATCTACCATTTTGACCATATCCCCCTCTGCCTCAGGGGGAAAAGTATTCCTGAGTGTCCTGGAAAGGACCCTGTGACTTCAGAAACCATATTATCTTACTACCATGCTGGTTCCTAGAGAAGGTCCACTGTGGAATAGAAAAACGGATTCCAACAGCAGACAGGGTCTTACCATCTTTCTAACTCTGGGTCAAGGTGCCACTTACCATGGGCCCAAACAAGATAGAGCCATCAAAGGGGGGCATTAATGAAAGACTGCTTGAAGGGCTCATCCAAGCCTCATCCAGGCATGATGCCTAATGGTAATGCCCTTGATGTATCCCCACAGCGTGAGAGATAAACCTCATGGAGGCATTAGCTAGGGAATGTAGGGTGGCCAGCCTAGACGAAAAAGACTCCCATTCCTCATTAGGTAAGGATGCTGGGACCAAGCAAGAAAGTTCCTTAACTAAGTGCCTCTGTAGCCAAGTAGAATGAGACAAGTAATTCAATGGCTGAAGAGCAAAGGTAGATGAGGTATAGACTCTCTTACCAAATCTGTCCAAAGCTTGGGATTCTCTATTCGGGACATGGACAGAATAGCTTTCCTGAGCAAGTTCCTTCTTGATGGCTCCCGCCACATCCAAGGCACCTAAAGGAATCACTTTGGTCTAAAACTATTTGTTGGCTGGGACACTTAAAATTTTATCTGCATGTTTGGAAAGAAGTTCTACTGTTTCGGGTTCCTTCCAAGCCCCCGATGACACCAGCTGTACCAGCAGGTCGCCAGGGGGTGGGAGACACCCAGGTAGTAGATGGGCTGGCCCCAAAAGCCTCCCACAATACCGATTCTTCCGTGGAAGGGGTTTGGGTGGACCAGCCACCCTTCTGGCAAAGGATTTCAGGGATGTCTCTGAAGGAAACCTCATCGGGTGGAGATTTGGGAGACCCTTCACTTTATTCAAAATCGGTACCTGTGGTGAGGGATTCCAGAGGGGAATCCATGTGTCTTCTTTTACATGGTCTTTTTTGAGGGACATCCTCAGGGAGACACTCCGTGCAAGTGTTGGAAGAAGCTTGGGGATCCACTGAGGGAACAGTGTGGAGGCTTTCTAGATCCAGCTGTCCATGTGGTAGCTCAGAGATCTCAGGCACAGTTCCAGAGTGGTGTGAGGGGAGTTCCATTGCAATAAGTGCCGTGGGTCTCCTAGGAAAGGAGAAGACCCTCTCCACAACCTTGAATGCAGAAGGACTCCAAACTACCTGGAGCTGTCTCACTGAGGCAGACACCTCCTGGAAAGAACAGGTCTCCCACTCCCAGGGGGGAAGTTGGAGCTGAGCTATCAAAGGCTGAGGCCATGAGGGGAACAGACAGCTCCGAAACCTTCGGAGTCAAAGTCAAACCCCAGGAATCTACCTCAATGCTGAGACTCCAAGACATGTTCAGAACTGAAGCAGCCGGAGCGGAGCAAATCAGAGCAAATATCGGAGGTGAAGAAGAAATAATTATCTACTCTGACATCTCGGCACTGGGACCCAGTGGAACAGACAACTCCAAAACAGAGGGCCGAACTGGAGAAGGAGCTACTGGTTGGAACAGGTAGAGCCTCAAAGATCTGGAAGTGGATGGAGTAGACACAAGCCCCATCTGAATTTGTGTCTCAAGGAAATGCCTTATGAGCTTATCAACATCCCTAGAGGACAAGCTTCAGGAAGACTTAGATGAAGCCGGGGGGTCAGGGGGATCTCCCTGGGGAATGGAATAGAGACCTCCTGGAAAGCACTGACAAAGAAGACCATGGCACTGACACTGATGGAGCCGACGCTGAGGGAACACCACTCGGCCCCATAGCCACAGAAGAGGAATGGGGCAGAGGAGAGGTACAGGTAAGGTAAATATGTATATGTATACATATATATATATATATATATATATATATATATATATATATATATATGTATAGATATGTTAGTTTTAGTACCTGTTGGTGCGTGATTTTGATTAGATAGGCTATATGGCCTTTAGACACCAGGACACTTTAAGGCAACATTTGCAAATTTGATTAAAGTAAACATTTGATTGGTGTGTTTAAATATAAAAGTGGATGAATTTGTGTAATGGTTGTCTGATGAAGCAGCTTGTAGCTGCGAAAGCGCTTACCCTGTGCCTTTTTTCATTAAATTTATTATTTTATTTGCCGCCTCACAGTATGACACTGTCCGGTTCGACTCTCAGCTAGAGCGTCTTCTGCGTGGAGACATGCGTGAATGGACGTACCTTCATTGAAGGTTGTGCGTTAGGGCTGGCAATTCAGCACGTAAAAATCAACTGCCAATCATTAGCAGACCAGAGTTCCGCTGTGGCGACCCCTAACAGGGAAAAGCTGAAAGACACAACAACATTTGCCGTGGTCTGGATCCTCCTCCTGTTTTTGCTTCACAGGTAAGGTAGCTTGGATGGGGCAGAGAAGAGGTACAGGTAAGGTAGCTTGGAGGCGAACATATCAGTTCCAAAGACTTTTGTTTTTTTTCCATGAAGGTTCCGAGGAGGACTGTGTGGTAGATGGTCTGCTGAATTCCCAGGAATCCTTCGGCTTCTTAGCCTGGGGTTGAGTCCCTGATGTGGAAGGAGCCCCTGAGGTGGTGGAAGGAGGAAGCAAGTGCTTTAGAATGAGTTTCTCCTATCCACCAGAGTCCAGGGGTGAAAAGCCCTGCATAGGTCATAAGGGGCATACAAGTGGAGAGGCCGCAAACAGTAAACGCACTCCCTGTGGGAGTCAGACAAGGGAATATTTCATCCACAGGAAGTGCACTTTTTAAAACCTAGTGGCTTTTAATCAGCCATAGAGGAAAAAGGGCGAGAAAGAAGGAGAAAGCATTTTTTTTTTAAAAGAAGCGTAACAGGCAGAATCTTGGAATCTAGTCTAGATACGAAACAAAGAATATGCCAGGACAGGTAGGAAGCACAAAAAAAAGGGCGGGGGGGGGGCTCACTCATAAAATGCTGAAGGAGAAGCTCAACCCGGAACTCACTGCTAAAACCAGCTGTAGCAAATGAGATCTGAGGTAACATGGGGGAAGTGGGGCACTATGGGTACGTAGGAGCATCTCAAGTTCAGATTCTCGAGCTATAAGAAGGCGGACAGTCGGTTCCGAGTGTTAGAACCGTATACCACAGATTAATGGAATGAAGTGGGCAACATCAGATTGAGCAGTTTAGAATAAAACTGGTATTATATACTAGATAATGAATTAGAAGAAGCCAAAAGAAGCAAAAAATATTGGTAATTCACAACCCTTACAGAAGCTTGAAACTAGCGGACCACATCTGTGCTGGATGACAGCAAACGATTTCTGAGGAGTTAGGGAAGGTATGGCATTATGGGAAAGGGAGGAGCTCGAGACTCCTAGTCTAGTGAATGCAGCAGAGTCGAGTTCAATGTCAGATCCTTGGTGACAGCAAATCAGGCCAATATTTAGATCAACTTATCTTACAAACAACCTTCACATTTCACTGTATTAGAAAAACAGAGAAGAACTTGTGCAGAGGGAATTCAGTGAATTACAATTCTTGGACTATAAAAAAGGGAATTTCACTGAATGTTGGACTGAATGATGAAAAATAATGAGAACAACTTATTTCAAAGCAGCAAATCTAACTGCAAAAAAGCAGAGAAAAGACAACGATGTAATTTATATTTTTATACTGCAAACTGTAGTAAAGCAGAGGTGTGCACCAGCCACGTTCTACTGCATTGTAGAGAAACACTGCAAACAGGATCTGTTTTGGGGTGGTACAGGATTACACTGTTGTGTAAAGACACAGTTGCTTGAGAAACTCTAACAGCTTATCTTTGAGAGAGATAGTACTGCAGTAGTAAGAATTATGATGTGCAAATTATCCTCCAGTCAGTCCCTTCTGTAGTGCAAAATTTCTCAGCACTACTCTCATTCTTGTGCAAGACTTTTCAGTCCAATTTTCAGATACCGCAGCTGTCCATTTTAAACCTCCACTAACAACAGTGTTGTCTCATACACTTTAGTTCTTCTATGTGAGGAACAAATGCACCAGCAAAGGACAGCGTATCTTTAGATTTAAATAGTGCACTTTTGACAGACAACCTGTGACCTTTGCGAAACATGCAAAGCATAACTGCACAAAGCAAACACTTTTCCAATAAACCAGCAAGAACAGCAGCTATGTACCATACTAGAAAGACCAGGAGAGAGTTGGAAAGATAAACTCAACTGCTGCAGTACTGTCTCTTAAAAATTTGTTAAATCAAGTTTCTCAGTCAATTGTGTTACAATGCACTTACAGTATATTACTCTGCACAGGTTCATAGGTTCACAGGATGATACTCGGCTATGGGCCCGGAGGCCCGTATAAGCCTAGCCAAGAATGTTGCCCATGTTCCCACAAAGTCAGCACCTGTTTCCAGTGTCCAGCAGGGACACAAGTGGGATCTCAGGGGTGTATTTTCTGTTTCCCATCCAGTCGTCCAGAATCAAGCTAGCAGGAGCTGTGAAGTACTCTACCCAGCAGTATGTTAAAGCTGTCCAGGGTGGTTGAATAATGAAAAAGCAACTTCTGCCAGACAGCTCTAGGAAATATTACTCTGCGTTCAGGCATCTGACTTAGAATCTGAAACACACAGTCGCTGCTGCCCAAAGGTCTTCTCCAGAAACAAATAAAGTGAAATTGCAGAAACAAACTGGAAGTCGACCACCACAATAAATGGATAAAAGTATTTAATGTGAACAGATAAGGTACCAGGACACGCTTCTTCAGATCCTTACAACAGGCATCTTTAAAGTTCAAATATATATACACATTTCTGAAGCAATCAATTAACTTAATTAATCTAACTCTAAGCATGTGATTAAAATCATTCAAAAATGGCAGATACTGTTACTCTTGTTACAAAGTAGGCAAAGTAAACAGTTCCAGAGTGAAAAAGATTGAGCAGTTGCATAATGAACAAATTTTCTTAGTTAAAACAGCTGCAGCTGATCAAAAAACCATGTATCCTAAAAAATTTTATCTGACTTAGAATGCCTGACAAATGTGCTAATTCTCTGCCTGGTAGCAACTCTACAGATGCCATGGGTAGAAACAAACTTAAGCAAAGCCCAAGATTCCATTACCTTGTAGAATGACAAAGGTCTAACCATATCTGCAATAGCAAAATGCTCTACAATTTACTCAATCATACTGCACAGTATGAAGAAGGGCAATTCTTTATGATGATCTCCTTGTTGTAGCTGGTCAGTCCAAGCCAAGAACTATATTAAATGTCCCTGAACATGCAGGGTATGCAAAGTACAGTCGTGTACACTTACCATAAATATAGATGTTTGAGTGTATTCACTGATGCAGTCATCACACTTGGGTTATCTGCCTGCAGGTAGCCCTCAGTCTGCCCAAACACCAGAGACTTACTATTTCTGCGTCAGTTGCTGTCGCTCCAGGACTGACGTCAGGTCGTCAGGGATATAAAAACAGGCAGCCAACGCCATTACATCAGTTTTTCTTGCCCCAAATGTCAGGAGCCCCCCCCCCCAATATGGAGCTAAGGTATGGTGGGGAAATCACCACCAGTAAAAAGTAAATACCAATACCCCTGTAAAGGGTGAGTAATAGACAGAGAGAGGAAAGAGAAAGAGAAGGGGGCTGGAGGGAGGAAAACTAGGACTGCAACAGTGAATACACTCGAACATCTACATTTATGGTAAGTGTACACAACTGTACTATGTTCTTCGTGTTTCACTGTTGCAGTCATCACACTTGGGTTGATTCCCAAAGCTGAAGAAAGGGTGGAGGCATTCAAGAAGAAATGGGGCTGGCTAGTATCCCTTGCAGGACTGCTGTTGCAAAACCCGCCCTGGATTTGGAAAATATAGGCAAGTGGCAATGCTTGGTGAAGGTGTGTACTGAACTCCAGGTAGCAGCTTCCAGAATGTCTCTGGTAGGGACTTCCCTGAGGAATGCTGTATAGGTAGAAGTTGCCCTAGTGGAATGTGTTCTGACCCCCTGAGGGGTTGGTTTCCCATGGTGTTTGTAGCAGAAATGGATACAGTGTGCTATCAATTTGGAAATTGTTTGTTTTGAAATGGCCTTGCCCTCTGGCCTTCGTGCAAAACTGAGTAGTAACTGGTCAGATTTCCTGAAGGGCTTAGTCCTATCCAGGTAGAATCTGAGCTGTCTGTGCACGTCCAAGGAGTGCAGGATCCTTTCCCCTTTATTTTGAGGATAAGCGAAGAAGGTTGGCAAGGTGATAGATTGGTTAAGAGCCACACTGGACACCACTTTAGGCATAAAAGAAGGATTAGTCCTGAGGGAGACCCTGTCAGCATGAAAAATAATGAAGGATTCCACACATATAAGTGCATGTAGCTCAGACACTCTTCTAGCTGCAGTGATGGCCAGAAGCAAGGCTGTTTTCCAAGAGAGGAATTTTAACTCTGCTCACGCTGCAGGCTCAATGGGAGGGAGCATGAGCTTTTCCAGGAATTTTAACTCTGCTCACACTGCAGGCTCAATGGGAGGGAGCATGAGCTTTTCCAGTACAAAGTTACAGTCCCAAGCAGGGGTGGGTGCTCTTCTTGGAGGCCTTAAGTTGTTTGCCCCCTCAGGAACTGTTTGATGAGAGGGTGAGAGAATAGAGGTGGCTCAGTGTTGTAATGAGCCGAGATGGCAGAGACAGGAATCTTAATGGAGGAGAAGGATAGGCCTCTGTGGAGTAGATCTGCTAGGTAAGCCAGGATTAGAGGTAAGGAGGGCAGTGCTGTGTCCTCTCCTTTAGATTGAATCCAGGAGCAATACCTTTTCCACTTATCAGCATAGGATTTCCTTGTACTGGGTCTTCTAGCTTCAAGAATGACGTCCAGCACCTGCTTGCTTATGCTGGTCACTGGGGGACAATTCAAGGAATAAACCAGGATGCAAGATTCAGGGTTTGCAGTTGCGGATGCAAGATTTGTCCCCTCTGCTGAGTGAGGAGGGTTGGGATCTGGGGTAGGTGCCAGAGTGGCACCGGTGACAGGCTACCCAATAGTGGGTACCAGTGCTGGCATGGCGAGTCCGGGGCACTCAGGAATGTTCTTGGTCTGTCCTGTCTTATCCTGTGTAATATTCTTGAGAGAAGGGACAGAAGGGGGGAATGCATTAGACTGAGAGGTTTTCCCACTGGAAGAATAGGGCATCCACTTTCCAGGCCCTGCTGTGAGGTCTCCTGGTGCAGAATTTGCTGAGCTGGTGATTGCAGGGGGAGGCAAAGAGGTCCACCTATTGGGTCCCCCATTTCTGGATTAGAAGGCTGAAGGTGCTGGGTTCTAACTGCCACTCGTGTGGGTCTAGGAGATTTCTGCTTAAGTCGTCTGCCAGTGAATTTTGTTTGTCTGGCAGGAAATGAGCTTGTAGATGAACATGCATGTCCAATGCCGTGTTCCACAGGGCCATGGCTAGCCTGCAGAGTGGGTAAGAGTGGGTTCCCCCCTGCTTGTTGATGTACCACATAACTGTGGTGTTGTCTGTTTTTATTAGCAGGGGTCCTGGTGAGAGTAGGGATCTAAAAGCTGTTAGAGCATGCTGAACAGCTAACATCTCTTTTTGGTTGAGATGCAGATGAATTTGACTTGGGTTCCAGTGTCCCTGGATGCATTTGTCGTCCAGGTGTGCCCCCAAAGCATAGTCTGATGCGTCTGTGGTTAGGGTCTGAGTTTCGTGGGGGTGAGTAAAGGGAAGTCCCTTGTTGTGGTTGCATGCTGCTGCCCACCAAAGAAACTCTGTCCTTAGACAAGGTATGATAGGTATAACAGTTTCCAGGTCCTGAGAATGTTGGCACCAAAGACTTTTTAAGTACCACTGAAGTTTCCTCATATGCAGTCTGGCATATGGAATTAGTAGGATGCAAGAGGCCATGAACCCTAGGGCCTGCAGGATTTTCCTTGCAGATAGCTGGGTTCTGGTGGCCGTTTGAGTGAAGTAGTCTGTCAGATTGGCTTGTTTTTCTGGAGTAAGCAATGCCATCTGGGATGCTGTGTCCAAGCTTGTTCCCAGGAATACAATCGTTTGACTGGGGACTAGTTTTGATTTATTTTCATTGATAGTGTACACCAGGGAGGTTAGAAGGTTCTTTATAATTGTCAGGAGCTGCAACAGCTTTTCCTGACTGTCTGCCTGAATCAGGCAGTCATCCAAGTACGGGTAAATTTGAATTTTTCTCAGTCTGCAATAGGCAATGGCTGGAGCCAGGCATTTTGTGAATACTCTGGGAGCAGTGGATAAGCCAAAGGGAAGTGCAGAGGCTTATAAGAGGCCCATAGCCGAGTATCATTCTGTGAACCTATGAACCCGTGATCCTTTTCAGTGTAATATACTGTAAGTACATTGTAATTTTGATTTGACATGGTCTGGCAAGGTCTACTCCTTTAGCCAAGCATGCCTTCTCAGTACAGAACCAGTAACTTCTGCCCTGCAAGATGCTTCTAGGGCATCAAAGCCACATTGTAAAGTATGCTTGCTGACTTGGCTTGCAGAATCCATAAGCTCTTACAATTCTTTATTTTCTGCACAGTCTGTAAAGGTAGCAAATTTTTGCTTAAGAAGTTCCATAACATGTTGCTGGTACTTCAGCATGTGAAACTGGCAATTCAATGCCCTAATGGTGAGAGTTGCAGAGGTGTATACTTTTTTACCCCATCTGTCTAAAGCTCTGGAATCCCTGTCGGAAGGGAAGGGATTCTTAGCTGTAGTTGCTTTTATACCTTTAGGCCCCTGGGAGATGACCTCTGGGTCAGCAGTGGGATTTTTGAAAAGAAATTTGTGAGAGTCAGGAACTCTGCAGTACCTGTCTGGTTTCCTAGGAGCAGGGAGTAAAGTATCAGGAGTTAGACTGAATTCCATAAAGACATCATCTACAACATTCAGAACTGGAGGTATTGCTTAGGGTCTATGTTGTGGCACATCTAAAAATTCTCCGAGTCTCTTTTTGGACTGAGATTAGTATTGAGATTACAGTGGAAATGCTCTCCTAAAGTATGCAGGGTTTCACCAAAAGAATAATCCTCTGGAGGTGAAGCAGAGGGAATGGATTCCTCTGCATCTGAATCCTCATAAGCAGATAAAGGCATGTTTTCATATTCAGAAACCTCAGAGTCATTGGACTCTTGGTCTGTTAACGCTGCTGGGGACAGATCTCTTTTTCTCTTAGCAGGGGAAGGCTGGCTTCCCCCTAATTAGCATAATCAGGTCTTCTGCCATTTTAAGCATTTGATATTGTGGCAAGGAAGCAGGTGCTTGAGTTTGGGTCGTCGGTTTTTTAGACGTAGCTCATACTCTTGGCTTAGAAACTCTGTAGTTTTTGACAGAACTGAAGATGCAAAAGAAGTCGTCGGTTTGTGTCAAATATGTGTAGTGCGAAGAACTTCCTCGGAAGCTGGTGCCCGCACAGCGGCTCCAGACCCATCCAAGGTACAGACATCCACAGGTTCCATAGTCAAAGAAAAGTCTTGCGGCATACCGGACTCCAAACGGGTCTTGGTGGCGGCCTACGAATCCATCGAAGCAGGCATCAGGGGCTGTGAAAGCACCTCACAGAGTACCAGTGAACTGGCAACTAGCTTAATGGAAGCATCATCAGCAGTTTTGGACCTGTGCGGTCTGTCTCCATCTTTATCCTTATGTTTTTTCAGAAGATTGGTAGTCAGATGGCTTACCGAAGCCATTTCGAAATACGGAGATCGAGAGCTAAAGTATTTAGTGACAATAAGGGCCCGACGACGATAGTTTGGGCATTGAACAAAGCACAAAATCGACAACGAGGAACATCGTGGTCTGGGCCTAAACAGGTGACTGGTAAGAATGGAAATTTCGGTGTGGTATTTGCTTTCCACAGGCAAGACAATTAATAACTTTTTCTGACATCGGTTAGAGCAAGGAAAAGGGATCCCCAATGGGGTACTTAGCTTTAGAACACTTCAGGATGATTCAATTCTGAAACGAAAACTCAGGTAGTGGCCAACAGGCACTTGTGCGCACTGCACGTGCTTCGGGCTCCTCGTCAAGAAAGACTGATGTAATGGCATCGGCTGCCTGTTTTTATACTCCTGATGACCTGACGTCAGTCCTGGAGTGACAGCAACCGAAGCAGAAATACTAAGTCTCTGGTATTCAGGCCAACTGAGGGCTACCTGCAGGCAGATAACCCAAGTGTGATGACTGCAACAGTGAAACATGAAGAACATCAGCCCGTTATCTTTGTTTTCTTGTTTGGAAAGAAAACTTGACAAATGAAAGGAATTATGAGGAACTGAGGAGTATGTGACTTCCACATACTAAAGAGGAGATAGCCAAGAACATTCAAATTTTTTTTTTTATAACACAGCCCATTTCCCTGGGGCCATAAAATATACCCACATTAAAATAAAGGCCCCACCTCATGAGCAGGGAAGAAGGCATGCTAACTAACCACAAAGGCTATCACTCCATCAGCTGCTAGGTTGTTTAAAGCAAAGATCACAAGAGAAATATTTCCCATGGAAGAAAAAGTATGACTGTCAATGCTGAGAGAGCTGAAAGAAGGCAAAATAAGCTTCTTTACAAAGAGGGTAAGCTTTAGACACCTAAAATGAATACTACATTTTTAAATCAGTTTTATTTAATGCTGTATTACTAAAGAAAGCACCCTTTGAATGTCATCTAGCAAAGTTGAAACGTGCAGCTTAGCAGAGAAGAATGCTAATCCTGGAGCATATGAAGAATTTAAATGTTCTAAATTATACAACGAAACATTATTATTCCAAAATATGCGCTCTGTTTTGGCAGAGCAATCAAAGTGTGCTACAAATCCTGCATTACCAAACTCAGTAATTTTTGGCAACTGTATTAAAAACAAATAGATGTAGCTGCCATATTCTCCACCCGGAAATTCATCTGTTAGAGGTGTGGAAAACAAACCTCCACCCTTCCCAACTGCAAACATATTAAAAATAAACAAGAATCACAAAACATTACAAAACACATTTTGTCACTTAACCTAGTATACTGTGCAAGCATCATCACTTAAACATCCAACACATTTGCAGCACACTATGAAGCTATCCCCGTTGTGGAAGAAAATGGAAATGGACTTTTTTTAATATTGTCGCTTTACAATATCAATAATTAATGAACGTGTGTGGGTAATACTGGATTTACTGAAGGCAGGCTTAACTGGATCACTCAGGCTTCATCCTCATTATCAAACCATGCCAAATGTCAATAAATCTAGCACTACCCTCACCAAGTCATGGATTCCCACTTAAATGCAATACAAATCTGTATAATGGGAGTTCTACACTCTGCTAGAACAAACATCTTTCCCTTTATCGATGCATGATTTTTATGGTTGCAAATTTCCTCACTTTTTTCAAAACTTAAAAAGATTTCATAAAACACAATATGCATATTTATATTTATTAATCAGATTACTGATCTAAGACCAGGATGCTTCTCAAATACAGACTGGCTAAGAGGAAGATTAAAAAAAATAATAATAAAACAATGAACAACAGATACAAGAATGACTTAAGCTCAGGTCAGTTCCTTAGAAGACCACAAACCCAAAGGGTCCACTAACACAGAGTCAATGCCCAATATAGTTAACATATAAATCAAGAAACAGTACAAAATATTATTAACCAAACAAAATGAAAGTTAAATTCCTAAATCAGGGAAGCATGCCAAGTGAATGGTTAAACAACTATAAAAGCGCAAAAATCACTAAAATACCAAAAGAAATGTGAGAAGAGTTATACAAATCAGAAAGCAGACAAGGCTATGAAGGTTTAGTCAGAATCATTCCCTGGGACTCAGATACATATTCCATGATATGCTAAATGACTGTATGTGATGAGCCTCCAAGTGCAGTGCAGGGGGTGGGAGATTCAGAGAGGTATTATGGCACAGTAATGAGCAACATTATTAAAATATGTAATGACAGAGAGGGAAAAAAAAGTAAACAATATGGCAAAGTGATTTGGTGACATACATATGTTTATATATATATATATATATATATATATATATATATATACATATATATATATATATATATATATAAAATATATAAATATATGTACGTATACATATATATATATATATATGTGTGTGTGTGTGTGTGTGTATATATATATATATATATATATATATATATATATATATATATATATGTGTGTGTGTATTATATATACATACACACACACACACATATATATATATATATATATATATATATATATATATATATATATATATATATACATGTACGTATATGTGTATGTCTACACTAACTCTGGGTTTTGTCAAATTTGCACACCTGTCAACCATCTGTTTCAGTCAACCAAACAGATGTCCACTTTGCAACTGTTTGATCGTCTATCATGCTATCACATACCCATATACATTTTGCAATGCATGGTGTAGCTCAAGAGTGAATGACTGCAGTAAAATCCTAGAGTTACTGAAGGCAAACTACAAAATGTTGACTTGGTCAGCCACAGCACCGGCAAACCTGTACTTGAAATAGGAGATGCACTCCAATGGTAATCACAGATCTGTATGTTGTTGCCGTCAGCAGTGCCATATCATCCATTTGTAGCTATCATTTTATGCCCTTAATAATAATGAAATTGTGGGTTATTCAGTTCGATCCTTGGCAGAGGAGCCTTCTGTGTGGAGTCTGCATGTCCTCCCTGTGGTCACGTGGGTTTCCTCTGGGTGCTCCGGTTTCCTCCCACATCCCAAAGACATGCTGTAGGTGGACTGGACACTCTAAATTGGCCCTAGGCATGAGTGTGTGCATGTTTTTGCCTTCCGTGGAAGGCTGGGCGCTGGGCTGGCAAATTGATACCGTAAAACTCTACTGCCAATCATGAGCGGACAGGTGATCCGCTGTGGCAGCCCCTAACCGGGAAAAGCCGAAAGAATAATAATAATAATGAAATTGTGGAACAGCACTCTGAGGACACAATCAACATCCAGGAGCTTGTCAGAATGTGTCACCCTTATTTTCAGACCAATGGGATGTATTTAGTACCTATCCCTGTGGATACCAAAGTATGTGTGGTGTTTACAGAATTAGCTATAGGGACCTTTTAATGACCAGCTGGGAGACACTGTGGGGGTATCCCAGGCATCTGCCTCAAGGATACTGCACCAATTTCCTGATGCCATGCTAAAACATGTGAGGGAGAATATGTGGCCTGCACATACCACAGAAGAGACAGTCAACATTCTCAGGGCTTGTTATGACATAGCCTACTTCCCTGAGGTAGTGGGGGCCATAGACTGCACCCACATTGAAATAAAGGTCACAACTGCTGAGCAGAAAAAAAAAAAGACATGTTAACAATAAAAGTTAACATCCCATCAACTGGCAAGTGATCTGTAATGCAGGAGGTATAATTTACAAGGTGTCTGCAGGCAACCCAGGCAATACCTATGACTCCCACATATAGCACACGTGACCTACATCAGTGGTTTGTGTGAGATGATTTTTACCAGGACATCTTGGTAATTACAGATTTGTCCTTGAGCCACAGTTAATGACACCTATTACAAATCGGCAGATGATGGCTACAACTATGCCCTATCACAAACTTGGTCATCATTGAGCATGTGTTTGGCCTGCTGAAGGCCCACTTTCATTGCCTGGATGATCTGCTGGTGCCTGCATTATGACTTTGTTACATGTATTACGGTATTTTAAGTTTGTGCTATGGTACATAACATACTTTTGAGAAAACAGTTGCAGCAGGACATAAATATTCAGAAAGACATTGTTCCAACACATCTGGCAGAGGAGGAGTCCAGTAAGGAGCCTCTGGAGGGGCTGGCTGCAGGGAAGGAATATGCCAGATAAATGCAGGTGCAGTATGCGGTGGCACTGGCTAAGAGACAGCAGATAAATCATAACTTTAGGCCAGAATGAAGCAGTATATAGTAAAATAAAAGTAATGCATGCAAACCTTTACCCAGACTGTGCTCATCCATGCACAGACTGGCTACACTGTGCATCAGAAATAGGTTACACAAGTAAAGCACAGAGAGCATGGCACAGTTATCACAATTTGCGCAGGTGAGGAGGGACACCACAGTGTCAAATGTAATCCACAGGGAATGTATGAGTGATGATATGAATGGACTAAACCTGGTGCTGTGTTTGTTGCAGGGGTGTAGGGGTGTTACTTAGGGTGCAGTGGGCACTATTACATTGTCGTGTGTGTGTGTGGAGCTGGCCATTGTTGACACATGAGTATGTGTATATTGAGACACAGCTTCACCAAATATTGCAGCACTGTGGCGAGATCCTATAGATGAGACCAGGGTACCCACAAGAAGTGTGTGTGTTTGCAAAACCTGTACACCCCACATCCACGAGTGCCCTCTCCTGGTAGGGGCACAGGCACTAACCAGCCCTTGCCTAGTGGAGGGAATGCTGCATGAATGTGAATAATGTCCCCTATCATGCAATTACTGCAGCATGAGCTCCATGCCCTTGTGGACAGCCATGTCTTATCCTCCACACAAGCACACTGAACGCAAGGTGGAAATAGTAGCACTATGTGTGCCTGACCTTGGCCTCTTCCTCCCTTCCACAGTGGCCCTCAATACAGAAGAAACTGATGGAGTGTCCAAAGTGTATCTGGTGTGCTGTCTGTGTGCATAGGGAGACTTGAGTTGAGCAAGCTGCCTACAAATCATGTCCACCGTGTCACACATATGGGACATGTACTCCCTGATGTCATCATGCACACACTGTAAAACACGTACAGTCTCAGCAAGGACTGAAGTGCTGTTAGCATGTCCCTCTGTGATAGCCCTGCAGATTCAATGGAACATGGACTCAGAGATGGCTCTCAGGTGGGCGGCAATACCCATGGCATCTATGGTCAGCAGCCCAATGTCCGTCTATGTCTTTCTCATGCAATGTAGAGGTGGTGGCAACCAACAGGATGGCACCATAGAGGGAGATATCCCTGCCAGGGTATATCACCCCATAACTCATTGTTCTTCAGTGCCTTCTTGTGTCCCTGGGATGGGGTCCACTACCACAAAGTCCATGCTCACTGCAACAGGGATCTGGACTCCACACTGCCTGTATGCAACATTGACAATGTGAGTCCTGACTGTGCCTTAGTTTAACTGCTGTCAGTGTCAGAGTCTGAGTTATCTCTGACATCAGACATTGCTATAGCCATTATGAAAGAGCATTATAAAATGTCACTTATGAAGACATCAAAAGGAAATACCCAAAATAAGCACAACCAATCACCATTATATCAATCCCAGTAAATGAATGATGACTACTGAATATACTGACAGGACTTAATAACATCATGCACCCTGGCTGTGCCAAAGTTCAGCTGTCATCAATGTCAGTGTTTAAGCTGTCCTTGACATCAGGTAGCAGTATATTCACAGTGGAAGAGCCTGATAAAAAGTCCCCTGTGAAGACAACAAAGGGAAATATTCAAGATAACAAGACCCATCACCATTACATTAATTCCCATGAATGAACTATGACTACTGAATACAGCAAAAGAACTTAACAACTACTTTACCTTGTACTGGTGATCTTGTACTTTTAAGCTCTGAGGTTCCTATGAAGAGAAGTGATACTACATGTAATCTGACATACATTAAACATTCACACTGTATGCAGCTACCTAATAAAGAAAATACATACACACTTGTCATGGTCAACACGGCCATCATTTTGAACTTTGCCCCTAACCCCCCCAGTAGTGCGACCTCGGAGTTGGTATATTTAGATAGGGAGGATGTGGGGGGCAAACCCCCCACATCAGTGGGTTTAATTTGTTTCAGGATTAATTTTGTTTTTTTTTTTGTTTTTTTGGCCAAGTGGTTACTTACCTGGACTTGGAAGTCAGTGTTCCGGGACGTGGATTTTCTGTGGTTGTCAGATTTCTTGTCCTTGGGAATTTAAAAATCAGCTTTCTGGCATTTCGGCTTTCGAAGCAGATCCATATATGTATATAAAAATAGTTTTTCAGGTAGTTTTGATTCACATTTATAGCACTCAGGAAAGACTGATGTCAGTGAATTGAAATTAATCTGTCAAGGATATATACCTGCAGAGTTTGCAAAGACAGATCAATAGACATGATACATTCACTTGACAGCTCCATAATAAGAAGTGGCAGGCCACACCAAAGACAGGAGAGAAATAGTTTAGCCTATGGCAAGTCTTTCTTAAGTCAAGAGTAACCTAGTAACTTTGTAGGTAGGTTTTAGCTGTACTGTGCACCAGTTAATGATCGAATGAGTAAAGTGACTAAATTAAAGGGTTAAGGCAAGCCAGATCCCCATAGTGTTTGAAATTGGACACCTAGATAAATCATGGGGTCACTGTTGGAACAAAGTATCTTTAAAACATAGCGTGTTAGCTACTATTTGTTTTTTTTGTTAAATAGGACTGAGCAGGTTGTATTTGTGCTGATAGCCGGATGTTACACATAAAACTGGTTCCACGCTGCATGAAGCGCGATTCTCAGGATTGACAGAATAGTTTAAAATATTAGCTCTGGAACTGAGCAGCACCGAGGCAACTGTGCACAGAATGGCAATGTATTAATAAATCAATATGTAAGCTTTTTATAGAAAGAAAACAGTTCCAAAACAAAACTTTGGCAATCATGAATGAATCCAACTTAAGATTACAATGGAACACAAAGGCAAACCCATACAATCCTTTGAACTAGACAATCAGAAAAGCAAGTACACAGTTCTCCTTCAAAGGGTAGCTTGTTGAACTCCTCAACTAGTAAAGTATGGTCACCAGACTCAAAAGCTTTGCTGATGTCAACAAAGATCACTCAGAATGACCACTCTACACAAATGTATGAATGCATGCATGTACTGTACATACATACATACATATGTATACACACACACACACACACACACACACACACACACACACACACACACACACACACACACACACACACACACAAATTAGTGATCTCAACAGACATACACTACTTTAAAGTACCAACGAACCTGCATTAATCTTTACCCAAAGTTAAAATACACACAATACACACAACTCACACAGTCACCATACAACCTTCCACACAACAATGACAAGCACAGCACTCAAAA